>NC_054381.1:126074304-126291804 GCF_017654675.1 Xenopus laevis
GGATACCTCTGCATCCAACCTTGTGAGAATGGGGTCTTTCATGCTGTCATGCCTGTTGAAGGACCCCCGTATCAAGAGGCTTAAGGAGAAGGACCTGTACTGGGTCGCAACGCTACTAGACCCTCGGTACAAGCATAAAGTGGCAGAAATGTTACCAACGTACCACAAGTCCGAAAGGATGCTGCATTTACAAACCAGCCTGCAAAACATGTTGTACAATGCTTTTAAGGGTGATGTCCCTTCAGGAACTCATCAACATTCCAGGGGCAGAGATGCCAGTAATCCTGCCACGAGCGCACCTGCAAGGACAATGCACTTTGGCCACTCTGTAACGTCAGACATGCAAAGGTTTTTCAGTCCAAGGCAGCGCCAGAACCCTTTGGGATCCACCCTCAAAGAACGCCTCGACCGGCAGGTAGCGGACTACCTGGCATTAACTGCAGATATCGACACTCTGAGGAGCGATGAACCCCTGGACTACTGGGTGCGCAGGCTTGATCTGTGGCCAGAGCTGTCACAATTTGCCATGAACCTCTTGTCTTGCCCCGCCTCAAGTGTCCTCTCAGAAAGGACCTTCAGTGCAGCAGGAGGGATTGTAACTGAGAAGAGAACTCGCCTAGGTCACAAAAGTGTGGATTACCTGACCTTTATTAAAATGAACGAGGCATGGATCTCGGAGGGTTACTGCACGCCGGAAGACTTGTTCTGACTCCCCATGCAGCTGTCCTTCTCTGCACGCCGCATGACTCCACACACAGCTGTCCTTTAGCGTCCTCCTCCCTCCGCCACCGTTACAAACTAGGGTGCAAACCCTACTGGTTTCATTTTAATCAAAACTTTTTGGACAGGTAAATCCTGAGTTTTTCTGGCCTCTGTGCTTCAGTGGCTGCAACCAAAGAAATTCATATTTTCAGCATTTATATGGCATATTTTTTCTGGCCTCTGTGCTTCAGTGGCTGCGACAAAAAAAATTCATATTTTCAGCATTTATATGGCATATTTTTTCCGGCCTCTGTGCTTCAGTGGCTGCGACAAAAAAAATTCATATTTTCAGCATTTATATGGCATATTTTTTCTGGCCTCTGTGCTTCAGTGGCTGCGACAAAAAAAATTCATATTTTCAGCATTTATATGGCATATTTTTTCTGGCCTGTGTGCTTCAGTGGCTGCGACAAAAAAAATTCATATTTTCAGCATTTATATGGCATATTTTTTCTGGCCTCTGTGCTTCAGTGGCTGCAACCAAAAAATTTCATATTTTCAGCATTTATATGGCATATTTTTTCTGGCCTCTGTGCTTCAGTGGCTGCGACAAAAAAAATTCATATTTTCAGCATTTATATGGCATATTTTTTCTGGCCTCTGTGCTTCAGTGGCTGCGACAATTTTTTTTAATATTTTTAGCATTCATATGGCATATTTTTTCTGGCCTCTGTGCTTCAGTGGCTGCGACAAAAAAAACATAATTTTTCAGGAAAGAACACATGCCTAATTTTTCAGGGTTCTGCAACAGTGGCAAAATCGCATCTTTTATGGTCACCGCAGGTGATCAATAAAGTAGACCAAAACTGGGCCCACACTGCAGAATCAGTGTTTTTTGGTTCACTTCACTGTACATTGAATTACCTCTGCCTGACCGTGCACGTGCGCACAAGCACGGTGACTGCTAAACACACCACTACAGAAATATTGCCACCAACAGGACGAACATCCTGGAGGTGACAAGCAACTAGTAATTAAAAACTATTATTTGCTCACTTGACGGTATCATTCATGAAAGCTCTTTGCGTTTTTTTGCGTTGCAGTAAGCGCCGCGTTTTGTCTTTGCGTGTGAACAGGCTGTAACCTTTACACGACTTGATTGGCATGTAGACGCCGGAAGTTTTAAAGCAGTTTATTACACAAGTTTAGAAATGTAGTGTGATTTCTGCCCTTTACAGCACAAAACGCAGCGCTGTGTCAACAATGTATTTTTCAGATACATTTTTGCCCTTGATCCCCCTCTGGCATGCCACTGTCCAGGTCGTTGCACCCTTTAAACAACTTTAAAATCATTTTTCTGGCCAGAAATGTCTTTTCTAGCTTTTAAAATTCGCCTTCCCATTGAAGTCTATGGGGTTCGCGACGTTCGCGAACCGTTCGCATTTTTGACGCAAGTTCGCGAATATGTTCGCGAACATTTTTTCCGACGTTCGCTACATCCCTAGTTATGTTGTGTTAGGGAGCTGTTATCTGGTTACCTTCCCATTGTTCTTTTGTTTGCCTGTGGTGGGGGAGGGAGGGTGGTGATATCACTCCAACTTGCAGTACAGCAGTAAAAAGTGTTTGAAGTTTATCAGAGCACAAGTCACATGACTTGATTCTTATTGTTATAGTATCCGCATCTTGTCAAAAGTTCTACCAACAAACATCAAAGTATTATTATTTCTTTAAATACCACTAAGACCAGTGTTGCAAAGGCCTACCACCTTAATATTCCCATCAGGAGGTACCCCCAGACTAGCAGCTGATGCCAGTCCTTATAGCATGAGGTTGCTTAAGAGCCGAGAAGGAAAGGTAAGGGCAACAATCATATATAGCTGGAAGAGGATAGAGTTCAGAATAGTCAGGAAGGTACAGCACCAAGAACAGATAAGCAAGAGAACATTCACAAATTGGCCAAGGATGTTTACAGTTACAGAACAACCAAGGATCAGTAAGCAAAAATCAGATCTACATACAGAAATGAAATTTGGCAACTGGACCACATAATTTTTCGTGATTTTTGCATTCGGAGGTTAGTAAATAACTAAGTCTGAATTTATCTAAATATTTTCTGGAAAAAAAAACTCCAACCAAATCCGCACGGGTTTTTTTAGGCTTATTTATTAATACACTTTCTCGGAAATTTTGTTTGCGGGGAAAAAATCGTGAAAAATTCAAAGTCCGATTTTATATAAAAAAATCCTGAATTTTTTGTGATTTTTGCATTCTGACTTTAGTAAATATCCCCCTTAGTGAATGAAGGCCATATGTTTTTGGAAACTGGAATGTGCAAATTATTGTCATTATTTTATTTTCACAGTAAAGATCAACAGCATTGTGTATTTATACAGCCACCACAAAAAATAATCTGTCTCTCTCTTTATACAAAGCTAACTTACAGAAATGTTGGAAAAGGGTCAAATGATAGCGCGGTATGGTCAGTCAAGTGTGCTATACAAGTAAATCATGCAGTAAGATGCACGCGTGTAGCTTTATTCTACATCTACATTAAATTCTGTCTATATTTTTAGTTGACATTTTTGTGCTGTATCTGGGTTATACTATTTTCAGCTTCAGTGAGCCCAGTTTGTGAAATATTTAACATTGTTTTCTCCTGACCCACATTCTGTTTGAGAAAAACAACATGGCATTTGAATTACTATAATCCCGAGACAGCAAGTCTGTTGCAATTGGAACCATCCTCTGGGTATGACTTTTTGTCTGAAAAAATTAATATAATTTTATACATATATTTATAAATATGTAAGTATATATGTGAATGTACTGTACACAGGGCCGCCATTAGAAATCACGGGGCCCCGTACAACAAAATTTTTGGGGCCCCCTGGGCCCCGCCCACACTGACGACCAAGCTCCGCCCCATATCCCGCCCACATCGCAGTTAAAAGACCACACAGACATCAGCGCTAAAAAAGTAACCCCCCCCCACACAAGTTGTAAAAAGCTATTGATGGTCAGGGCCCCCTTATAAAAAAAATTGGGGCCCCAAAAAAAAAAAATGTAAAATTTTTTTTTTTTAAAAACATTGGTGGCAGGGGCCCCCTGTTAAAAAAAACTTGGGGCCCCAACAAAAAAAAATGTAAAAAAAACTAAAAAATAAACAAACATTGGTGGCAGGGGCCCCCTTCTAAGTTAAAAACAAATTGGGGCCCCAAAAAAAAATTTGAAAAAAAATTTTTTTTTTGAAAAAAAAAAAAAAAAACATTGGCGGCAGGGGCCCCCTTATAAGTTAAAAACAAATTGGGGCCCCAAAAAAAAATTTGAAAAAAAATTAATTTTTTTTTGAAAAAAAAAAAAAACATTGGCGGCAGGGGCCCCCTTATAAGTTAAAAACAAATTGGGGCCCCAAAAAAAAAATTTGGAGAAAAAAAAATTTTTTTGAAAAAAAAAAATGGTGGCAGGGGCCCCCTTACAAGTTAAAAACAAATTGGGGCCCCAAAAAAATTAAAAAAAAAAAAATTTTTTTTTGAAAAAAAAAAAAAAACTGGTGGCAGGGGCCCCCTTACAAGTTAAAAAAATTTGGGGCCACCAAAAAGAAAATTACTTTTTTTTTTTAAAAAAAAACCCAAAAAAAAACAATGGTGGCAAGGGGCCCCTTACGAGTTAAAAAAAAAATTGGGGCCCCAAAAACAAAAGTTTTAAAAAAAAGATTGGTGGCAGGGGCCTATAGAATATTAAAATAATACATTGGTGGCCAGGGGATTAAAAAAAAAAAAAACACAAACTGGTGTTCAGTAGAATTGAACTCATGGCTTCAGTACTTCAACTTCGCCTCCTTTCGTGACTTCGGGTCTTTTCACCGCTTCAGGACTTCGGCTTCGGCTGTTTTCGTGACTTCGGATCTTTGCGCTGCTTCAGGACTTCGGCTTCGGCTGTTTTCGTGACTTCGGGTCTTTTCGGCGCTTCGTGACTTCGGGACTTCGGCTTTTTCCGTGACTTCGGGTCTTTTCGTCGCATCGGCTTCGGCTTTTCGGCACTTCCGCATTCGGCACTGAAGAGGCAAGACGTACGGCTCGGGCGCTCGTAAGGGGGGCCCGGATCTTCAAAAAAATGCAGCGCTGCCGGGCCCCCCTTCATGCCCGGGCCCGGTACGCTTGTCCCCCCTGTCCCCCCCTGATGGCGGCCCTGACTGTACATATACAGAATATATATATATTTAGTTCTATAGACTTCTTTAAAAAACATTCAAATTTGAATAGTTTTTTTTCAAATTAAATAAAGAAAAGCTGAATAGCAAAGTAACTGGCAAGTATCCAGGCCTTTAGTTTTCATGCCTAAAGGCTGCCTTTTTCTTTGACATACATTACAGCACTTTAAGACATTATCACTGGAAGCTAAAAAGCATCAACGGAATTGTTCGTGTGGATGAATTATTTTGTAAGCACATTTTCATACATGAATATATTTGTTTGTTGCAAAATAGAATCATCAGTAGGGTTAATTGCAACAAATTAGTTTTATTTCATGCATACGGGCATTTATATTTAAGCTTTATTTAGCAAGTACATGGGAAAATCATGATCTTCTCTCGTTAGCTGCCTGAATAGAGAGAAAACTCAGTATCAAGCGAGAGAAAAGAACAGCAAACAGTTTAATATTATGACTGTTTTTTGGAATTAGTTGAACAGAGAGCTTTCCATTGGCCCAAGGACAATGTTATAATAAATTCTGCTATTTAGATGTCATTTTATGCAACTGAGAGATCACCTTGATGTGACAACTGGAGTTCTATGCTTCATTTTATAATTGTTGTGATTAAACTGTAATGAAATCAGTGGTTCTCATTTAGCAAGACCTACAATAATGTTATACTCTGTATCAATGCAAACAAACCCCCAAATGTAATTAAAGGCACTCCTTTTGCAGTAACCCATAGCAACCAATAACATGTTTGCTATTAAACAGGTGACCAGTAAATGCTACCTGCTGATTGGTTGCTTTGGGTTTCTTCTCCTGGGCGAACTTAGCGTCAAGTTTACTAAAACTCAAATTAATCTCATTGTTTTATGAAAACAAATCCGACCAAACTCCTTTCCACTATTTTACTCATTTATCACTCGACTATGTTGGATTATCAAACAAAACTCGGATTTTTTTCGGATTATTCAGTGCGGGTCATGATGTCAAGAAACAACTTCAGGGACATCTGCCATTGACTACTACATGACATCGAAAGGTTTGAGATGGTATATTTTCAGTTTAGGATTTTTAGCAGCTTTTGGTATGATAAATGAAATTTATTTTCCATGAAAAAATCAAGAAACAATTGAGGATTAATAAATGGGCCCCCAGGTGTCTTTTATTACATAACCCCAAGGTTTTTTTTTTTATAAAAACTTGACAGCCTATTGTTTTGATTTTGGGGCAAAAAAGTCTGTAGCATGGAATTATTTTTTTAAACAAATAAGAAAGGGCAGAGATTCTTTTTTTCTATAAAAACTTAAATTAAAAACATTTAAAATTGAAAACTTATGCCTAGGACAATTCCTCGGCTCATTTGAGTTTTTTGCGTTTTGTGCGCTTAAATAAAATGGCAATATTCGAGCTTTAAAAATTCTATTTAGAATTTAGAAGCTAAATTTGTATGGAGATCTCAGTAAGTTAGATAACAGGGCTATGACTGATAATTTGGTGGAAGGGGCAATTCTCACTGTAGAATCCACTTGCATCTGAATTACGTTTAGGTACTATCATACCGATACCTTATTATTAAGGTATTCTGCTACTTTGAAGAGCTAGAGGGCTCTAATGAAAATGTTCTACAAAATGTTTATGTCCACTTTAACTAGTGGATATAAATAGATTTTCCATAATTTGCTGACAAAATTAGCTTGACAATTTTTCTAGATACGTTCACAATTATGTACAAACATGGTTACTATTTGCCAGCCCTGTGATGCATAGCAGCCAATAAGATATTTTGTCCAAGTATGTAAACTGCATTAGACCAATACAAGCAATTCATTGTGGAACCAAGGCAAACGTTGATCCTCTATGCACAATGGCCCTTTTGTGTTGCATAAATGATTAAAGACATCTGCTAATAACATAATCCTGTTTGTGTTTCAGATAAGACTGCAGGATATAGACCAAGGACACCCGTTAACAAAACATATTTAAGCACCTGTTACAAGACAGAAAGCCAAGGAGAAGGATGAAAGCTGGGCCCAGCTCCTAGAGAAATATCCAATAATGTCTGCATAAAATATACCAAAACCCCTACTTAGCGTTTGGTTTGGGCATCCTACTTGACACCCTGAATCTGTTATTCCGCCACCTGTATGTCCGATTGCTATATTGGCTTGCTATACTGCATAAGGTCCCAGGAAGAAACCCAAAGAGAAGAAGGACCCATAGTGAAGTTGGGGAGAGGGACCCTGTGAATAATGTATACACAATGGAGAGCAGATAGTATAATAGAACACTTCAGGAATGTTAGAAAAACAGAAAAGCTATAAAGAGCAGTCCGGAGCTCCACCAAGAAGATTGTGAGACACATTTATCAAGGGTCAAATTTCGAATTCCTGTGAGTTTTTTAAAACCCCCTAAATTTGATTGAATTCGAAATTCGACTTGGGGAAATTTATTATTAAACTTGAATTTTAAAAACTTGACCCGAAAAAATTAAATCAAATTTAATTCTAATTCGATCAAACTTGATTCATGTTTTTTCTCTGAAAAAAACTCGAATGTCAGGAAGGCTACAGACATCACCAAATTGATCCCTGGACCTATCCCATTGACTTATACAGTAACTTGGCAGGTTTTAGGTGGCAAATAGTCATACTCAAATTCTTAAAGGGCCAAAGTATGATAAATCTCATAAATCGAATTTTTAAAAAAACTCAAAGCATTTGGCTAATACCCTAGTCGAAATTTGACAGTTTTGACCAAAAAAAAAAAAATTTGAAAATTCAAATTCGAATATTCAATTCGAACCTTAATAAATTTGTCCCTTAGTGTCGAGTTGTTCCCCAGGTATCACTGAAGGGACTCAAGCAGGTACTGAATTATGGGGATTCTGTATGTAATGCCTTGGAACACCCTTAGGCAGCCAGAGACACTGGGACACATTACTTGCAGCTGTGTGAGTAAAACCTGTTTAATAAATCATTATTTGATTCAAGAGCCACTGGTGCCCACCCTTTTGTTAAACAATTTATATGTTTAATATTATCTGAGATTGAGGGTCCTATATATAATGGTGCCCTTTCTAGGAGCAGCTGGCTTAGGCTAGTACAGCCAAGACATGGTTACAAAGTTACAATTATCAACTGTTCCTGTGATTTCTAATCTTTGCATTTATGCACTTTTTTTAGTGCCCATAGTCATTTCAAAAAGGATTTGCTTTTAAACAAAGTGATCACTTGTAGCACAAATAAGTTGTTTGGGTACTAGGTTAAATGATGTTCTGACTGCTAGAAAATCCCTAATCCCAGCATTTTCACAAAAAAAGGTTGAGCAAGAATTCATTAATTATGTAATAGTAGTAATTAGTAATACCCAAAATTTCCTAAAAACTTCTTCTGTACAGCACCGCGTCCATAACAAACCCTACCAGAAAAAAAGGGTGCATCTTAAAAAGATAGTTAAGACATGAATTTGGATTATGGTTTAAAGAACTCAAACTTTTTATTAAGCGGGTAAAATACGTGAAAAACTAATTTGTAAAACGTAAGCATCCTAAAGCTCACAGCTTCATGCAGAAGTCAATAGGAGCTGTGCTAGACAAAATTCAACTAGTTATTCAATTCCAGCTTTTCTATTTTTTTTTTTTAGCTTGTACACCCATATGAATTTGGGTGTTTGGGTGTTTTTCACAGTTTTATTAAATTGCATTTTGATTTTAAATAAATGAGTTAACATTCACACTTTACTACATTTTTTTAGCTTAATCAAAGTAGAGAAATGGAAGAAAATTTCATAAATCCGAATTTTGATAAATAGGCATTCCAATGTAAATATTTTTAGTAATTGGTATTTTGATTTTCCAGGGTTGTTGGGCCTATATGATGAAAACATCATCATAAACATAAGTGATACTGCTGACTTGTTTTATTGTTTTATTCTATTTTCTACTTTTTGGGAAGGAAAACCCTATCCATAGATTTCTTATGCCACTGAGATGACCTGTTTTCATTAAACACTGTCTGAATGAAATAGGCCTTGTTGCAAATAAATGTGGTTATGCTTCATAGGAAAAAGGACCTTAGAAATGTAAGTTTACTAAGTGAAAATATGCAAGCAATAAAACGTAGTCTAGCAGAAGATGCTGTTTTCATCTATGACTCTGCAAACAGCACAAACACCAACACAGGGAAGTGAAAAAGAAAACACTCCTTTTCTAAGGAAGGGCACAGTGTTAATAACTTTATTTTCTCATGATTCATTTTGGTGTTAAGAGTTATCTTCTCCTCTGTAAATCCATTTGCCGTATGTGCCAGTAATTACTCTGAGGCTTATCTGACTGACTTATCTGCTGTTAGAGATTCAAAGGCTTGCTTGTTTCAAATGCTAAGTCAGCAACTCAGAGATTAAACTTTTCTCCCTTCTCAGTCCAGCACACACTGTTCAATGCTGTTTAAAGTTGAGGGCTATCTGCTTTTTAATGTTACAATTTCAAGTCCACAAGCAGCCGACAAGTTCTTTTAAGTTTTAAAACGTTATTAACAAAAAAATCATGGAAAACAATCTGTAGTGAGAAGATTTTTGACTGGCGGCAGAAGCAGAAAGGATTAATCAAATCTAAAGTTAAATTCAGGGAGAAATCAGGGAGAAATTATGTCAATATGATTATAATACTTATTATATATTATTATATATATATATATTATATATTTGATTTGTTGTTATATAACTTATAACCAAGATCACATATTCTTTTTTTGAAAGATTACTAACCTTTAATTTCAGTTGTATAATCCTTTGTCAGATCTTGTATATACTGAAATACCAAGATTCCAAATCATTTGGAAATTGTTTTTCCAATTTGTTTTGATAACCAGCATTGTGCATGATTCAGGAGTTTAATTTTCCTAGGTTTGATTTAATTGCATTCACCCTTCGAAATACTAAAGGGGTTGTTCCTCTTATTAACTTTTAGTATGATGTGGAGAGTGATTTGCATTTGCTATTTGTTTTTTATCATTTGTAGTTTTTGGGTGATTTATCTTTTAATTCAGCAGCTCTCCTGTTTGGTATTTCGGCAGCAATCTGGGTGCTAGGGGACAAATTAACCTAGCAACCAGGCAGTGATTTGAACGAGAGACTGACTTATGAATAGTAGAGGCCCGTATAAAAAGATAAGTAATAAAATGTAACAAAACCAATAAAATTATAGCCACACAGAGCAATCGATTTTTGGCTGCTGGGGTCAGCGACCCCATTTGAAAGCTGGAAAGAGTCAGAAAAACAAGGCAAATAATATAATAAAAATGTAAGAACAACTAAAAAGAATTGGTCATTGTTAGACATACTAAAATGTCAATGAAACTTAAACTACCCCTTTAACATTATTTATGGCATTGCCAAGAACTGAA
This sequence comes from Xenopus laevis, assembly GCF_017654675.1. NCBI lineage: Eukaryota > Metazoa > Chordata > Amphibia > Anura > Pipidae > Xenopus > Xenopus laevis. The sequence continues at coordinate 126,084,609 of NC_054381.1, forward strand.
TCTAGAGCTGCCATCACTTTGTTGGTTCATACATTTTCTCCACACCAGAGAAAGATACAATTCAGTTCTGCACAGCAGAATATATAAATCTTACATAGTAAGACCTTACTCAACCAACTCAACCTTACTTAACCAAATTTCTACCCAAGAGACATTTATGTAAATAAGTTACTCCTTCATTTATTAGGAAATTGTCACATTTGCTGAATTAGAAATCAGCTAAATACACATACATATTCAAAAAGCATTTCAGACAACATTATCAATCATTGTCTAACCCTAATACTTTCTATGTCATAAAAAAATAATCAGTTGACTGTATATGAAAGTAAAGGGATTAATATAACCCAAAGAGAAAAATGCAAAATGATTAACTCTAAGCCATCTGTGATTCTATTGCAAACACACTAAAATGAAACGACGAATGTTCGAGCATCAAAATTGCTTGACAAACATAAATGGAGTGATTATTTGTGTGGAGGACCATATCAGAAGGGCATCTATCGGAACTGACGGAAGGGTGGGTGGAGCAGCAGAATCCGGCAGGAAGAGGAAGAAGGTGAGTCGTTGTACTTCTTTAAACAACAGTCCTCCCCTTCTGCTGCCCTCCAATCCTGTTGGGGACTACCAGCCCCAGAAACCGCTTTTGACCACCCCTCCTCCCAGTCCCTGGCACCTTCACTAGCCATACAAGTAAGGGTGTTTAAAGAAATAAAAGAACTAGGAAGCACAGAAGTAGGGTATTCAAAGGCCTAGCCCTTCCCATTCACACTGAGAACAAATCTTATGTTTGAATGGAGATACCAGAACTGAAAAAAAAGACAAATGAAGGGAATTCTACAGTATATATAAACATGAAGGGACATGCATACCTGACATTTTAATATACAACAAAGAACAACATATCTCACAAGGTCCAGAAATAAAACATTATACAATAACTGAAACATTTAGAAAGCAGTATAGATTGGTTTCTGAAGGGCCACTACCTTAGGTTCTCCATTATTCCACATATCCAATATATTATAGCTGGTTCAAACTTATTTTCAGTTCAGGTTGACTTGAATTTATGTAATCCAACAAACAATTTAGTATTGATAACTCATAGGTTGCTGTTGGAATGACAGTGTAAGATAGACTGAAACAGAATCTTATGTTCTCAGCAGACAATTTCTAAATCCATTTTATTAATTAGTTAGGGGCATTGGTCAGTCTTCTGTTTTTTCTACAAATTTGTTTCTGTCGGCCTCTGCTGGGATTCAAGCCAGTGACCTTTGTTTCTGGCTTGGTGCCTTAATCATTGGGCCAGGTGAGCAGCCTGCTGGGTTGCTCACTGTCTATTACCTGGCCTTTGCAGCCCTAGCCCAGCAGCAGCCTGATTGGTGGTTTGGAGTCAGTCAAACAGGGTTGACTCTGCCCTATTTAAGGCCAGCCCTCCTCACCCTCCTTGCCTGGGCATTGGCTACCTACACTAGCGCTGTGGCATTGCCCCTAGCTAAAGGTTCCTGCTCTAGCCTCCTTTCCTGCTTTACTTTGAACCTTGCCTTGTTCTGATCCTGTCTTGCCTTGACCTCATTCTGCTTTGTCCAATCTAACCTTGTCTTGTTTACCTTACCATGTTCTGACCTTGATCTGTGTTGCCTTTCCCACATGGTTCTGCTCCAGTCCTGCTTTAAACCTTGCCTTGCCTATTTCTACTCCACTTCCAGTCCTGCTTTGACCTTGATCTTGCCTTGCTTTAACCTTTCCTTGACCTTGCCCTCCCTTGTCTTTCTTTGCTTTTCTGAACCTTGCTCTGCTCCTCACTTCAATCCTGACCTTGTCTTGAGCTTACCTTGCACCTTACCCTATCTTACCTTCTACTGTCTGTATCTTGTCTGCCTAGCCTGATCCTTATCTTTCCCTCATTCTATCCAGTCCTCCTGCTATCCAGTCCTCCTGCAATCTAGTCCTATACTTCCAGTCTGCTTCCGATCTACGCCCGCTCCATCCTGTCCTATTCTACCCAGTCTGCTCCTGTCTTGACTCCTCGCCTTCTTCATCCATTTCAGTCTGATTTTCACCCTGTTCCTGTCTTTCCCTTTACATGTCCCATGGGCACAGCTTGTCTGTGCTTAAAGGACTCCACTTCCTCCTCTACCTTCACATTGCCCCCTACCTAATCTTTTACGGTTTCTCCTTGCAGCTGCAAACAGCCCACAAGCCCTACAAGGCATGCCTTCCAAAGCCTTATTGCATTGTGTTAGTTAAAGGAATACTTATATGGGAAAACATGTTTTTTTCAAAACACAACAGTTAATAGTGCTGCTCCAACAGACTTCTTCACTGAAACCCAGAAGTCCAAAAGAGCCAACTGATTTAATATATGTTTAAATCTGACATGGGGCTAGATATATTGTCAGTTTCCCAGGAGCCTCAGTCATGTGACTTGTGCTCTGATAAACTTCAGTCACTCTTTACTGCTGTACTGCAAATTTGAGTGATATCACCCCTCCCTTCCCCAGCAACAATAACAGAACAATGGGAAGGTAACCAGATTGCAGCTCTCTGACACAAGATAACAGCTCCCTGATAGATACAGCAGGCTCCACTGTGACTCCATTTACATTGAGTAGGAAAAACTAGGGATGCACAAAATCCACTATTTTGGATTCGGCCGAACCCCCGAATCCTTTGTGAAAGATTTGGCTGAATACCGAACCGAATCCGAACCTTAATTTGCATATGCATATGGGAAGGGGAACATTTTTTTACTTCCTTGTTTTGTGACAAAAAGACACACAATTTCCCTCCCCACCCCTAATTTGAATATGCAAATTAGGATTTGGATTCGGTTCATCCGGGCAGAAGGATTCAGCCGAATCCGAATCCTGCTGAAAAAGCCCGAATCCCGAACCAAATCCTGGATTCGGTGCATCCCTAGGAAAAACAATAGCCTATCAGAAAGCAGTTCCACCTTAAAGTGCTGGCTCTTTCTGAAAGCACATGACCAGGCAAAATGACCTGAGATGGCTGCCTTAACACCAATATCACAACTAAAGAAAATACACTTACTGGTTCAGGAATTAAATTTTATATGGTAGAGTGAATTATTTGCAGAGTGAATTATTTGCAGTGTAAAGAGTGTAATTTAGAAATAAAAATCATGACAGAATCCCTTTAAAAGAGCTGAGCTTCTAGTTACATTTAAATGTCTTTGAAAAGGATGAACTTTTTATAGAAAGTTGATTAAAAAATATTAACTGGATCTGTGCAATGGAGTATGTGGCCCACCCATTGCTTCCATGACACCCCAGCTTCCAGGATTCAACAACAAGATTCTCTGAACAGTCCAGATTCAATCTCCCTGGGGATAACAATTTACATAGTACTTTTTTTTTTACATATTCCTTTGGTTAATCACACATTTTCTCTACAAAACGATTTTACTATGCCTACCTTGTGTTTCAAAACTACTTCCATGATCAGGAGAGAGTGCTGTTTTCCATCTGTCGTGATGGGCTGGAGGTGGTGAGATATCCCATAGACTGGAGGACAATTATAATGAGTATTCCAACAGGCTCTCCAAACCCTTCGGCCATGTTACATTGTCTGAAGAGGTAAGAGGCACTGGGCTGGTGTAAGCTTTGGGCAGTTTTGTGCAAGCAGGGAATTGTATTTCTTCTTTCAAAGTAGTTCTGACACATTTCTATTAAGTTTTATAACATCTTAGCATGGATGAAATTTTAGACACAGTTTACCATGTTTTTTACCCACACTGCATCATTTTTCCCAATAATTCCAGTGGAACTGCAATGATGTATGGATTTGCACTCATCCCAATTTTGTTTCATGCATAAAACCTTATGCATTTGCTGTGCACATTATGAATACAAGTTGTGGTCAGAGTTTGGACTCCCTCGTTTCCATCTCCATGCCAATAGACATTTTTTCCAAGTGTCTTTTTCCAAACAGTGTAGCTTTTTTTTTATACTATAAATTAAAGTCTATAGTTATAGTTTTTTTGTGGCAAACCTGGCAAAAAAAAATCACCCATCACTACTGTTGGTAATTTGCTTAACAGAACCTTATTATTAAGCAAGATTCCAAGACAAAGTTCTTCAAAATAGCTAAATTTATTAGACAAAAATTGGACTCTTGGGAAGCTTGCCACAATCTCACATTTAGCAAGTATGACTTGGAGAGCTTTAAATGCCACACCTATATGTCCAAGCTTATAGGGATCCTGTCATCGCAAAACATGTTTTTTTCAAAACACATCAGTTAATAGTGCTACTCCAGCAGAATTCTGCACTGAAATCCATTTCTCAAAAGAGCAAACAGATTTTTTTATATTCAATTTTGAAATCTGACATGGGGCTAGACATTTTGTCAATTTCCCAGCTGCCCCCAGTCATGTGACTTGTGCCTGCACTTTAGGAGAGAAATGCTTTCTGGCAGGCTGCTGTTTTTCCTTCTCAATGTAACTGAATGTGTCTCAGTGGGACATGGGTTTTTACTATTGAGTGCTGTTCTTAGATCTACCAGGCGGCTGTTATCTTGTGTTAGGGAGCTGCTATCTGGTTACCTTCCCATTGTTCTTTTGTTTGGCTGCTGGGGGGGAAAGGGAGGGGGGTGATATCACTCTAACTTGCAGTACAGCAGTAAAGAGTGACTGAAGTTTATCAGAGCACAAGTCACATGACTTGGGGCAGCTGGGAAATTGACAATATGTCTAGCCCCATGTCAGATTTCAAAATTGAATATAAAAAAATCTGTTTGCTCTTTTGAGAAATGGATTTCTGTGCAGAATTCTGCTGGAGCAGCACTATTAACTGATTCATTTTGAAAAAAATTACAGTATCCCTTTAAATACCCTTTGCTGGAAATTTATGGTAAGAAAAAAGGTAAAATGATTTCCATAAATGGCAAACAACGTTTTTGCACCAGTCAGAGACACATATTGAGAGACACATATTTCCCAAGCTCACAGTTTCCTGAGCGCAATTAGAGACAGCATTGTGGTCTATATGTGCCAACTACAGACAGGGTGTATGTTCTGTATGTTGCTACAGTCCTGTCTTGTATTTCATTTTATGATAACCCCTTGACCTCTGGCAGCAGGTTCCAGACATTATATTAATACAGTCTTATATTACCCTATTAGACCACCATTAACTCTCTCCTGCCCACCTGTTTTAGGCTTGCCTTTATTGGGACTAGGGGCTCAGTTATAACTTTATATGATGTCCCTTTGTACAGGCAGAAACAGTCATCAGCGGACTGCCTTCTTCACTACTCAGCATTAAACTAATATTTGTGTATGATCCTGTACAACTCTGTGGTGCCTATTGATGCAGCCTACAGTGGAAACCCTGGAATTAGCTTCAGAGTTCCCCTGCACAAATAGGAGCAATTGTGCATGATTATTGATGGGCGAATTTGCGCCGCATCTCGTTTTTGACGCCGGCGCCCGTGTTTTTGACGCCGGCGCCCGTTTTTGGCGCCGGCGTCCGTTTTTTTAAAAAAAAATTTTTTGACGCCAGTGAATTTTTGACGCGAATTTTCGCGGGCGTTTCGCGAATTTATTCGCTGGCGGCGAAACGCGCAAATTCGCCGCAAATTCGCGCCTGGCAAATAAATTCGCCCATCACTATGCATGATTCATCAGGCACACCGGGCAGCTGCAATGGTGCATGGTGCAAATAAGTGGAAGTACAAGGAGCATGTTTGTATTCTATTGCCTTTAATGGACAGAATCAACAGGTGCGACAATTGCTTCCATTTTAGTGTGGTGCGCTTGCCATTTTGCTGGCCATGATAATCCCAGTTGCATCAGACCAAATCCACTGTATAAAACCACCCCACTCTGGTTTCTTGTAATTAGATTATAAAAACAAAAGGTGCCATGTTGGAGGGGATTAGGATCTTGTGGCCAGTTTGCCAATGGGAAAATCTGTTTAGGTAAGGCTAAACCAGTCCTTCTTAAAAAATAAATGAAAAAATGAAAACAGAAAAAAATATCAAACTTTCAGTCAATCTATTAAGCAAATATAAAGAGTAAAACAAAAAAAAGACACTGGGCGCTTTCTATGAAAAATCAGTTGTTTTGAAAGCTCAATTTACAGTCTCAGCAGAACCCCTTTTTAAGATTTCAACTATTTTTTTTTCTTTTAAACATACATTTTTACTTCCATTATTACTAAAAATACAAAGTCAAAAAAAGATGATATATTAAGTGCCAAGAAATATTATAATTCCGCACTGCAAATATTTTATATTCAATTAACTGATCAGAGTGCTGGAGGGAATATTTATGGCTTAAAGGCTTGTCAGAGAAGTAAAATACAGCTGGGAAAATCTATTATATTATTTGGACTTCAATGTTTTGAAATAAATATAAAATAAAATGTTAATTTTCTCAGTACCGCTGACTTTATTTTATGTTTGCAGTAGGGAATAGAAAGTTAATGACAGTCTAACATGTATATTTAGATTTGTGCATTTTGAATTTTGTTTGACAGTATGGAACTGAATTAAAATTATACACAGAAAATAACAAAGCTTGTAAAAGAAAATTATTATACACAAAGCAGTCTTATTAAAGGGATTTTCTACAGATCTGTGGGTCCTGGGAAAATATTTTGAATGTGTTTTCGGAATAGGGGTCATTTTTGAAGCAAGTGCAAAATATAAGGTGCAATAATTGCACACACTCACTATGTTGTGGACCCACAATGCAGCATTATTTCACAACATGCTGCTGTAATTGCCAGCACCCACTAGAGCACCCATGACTTTATCAATACAGTTGCCAAATTTCCACATGATAAATCGTGTTCAGATTGCCTTCAGGTTTATTGCATTAACTGGGGTAGTAATTGTGGGCAAATTAGTAAAACTGGCCAATTTTGCTTTGCTAAAACATTCTCGAAAACTCCAGGGTTTTCCGACACAAAGGGGGTTATTTATCAAAGTCCGAATTTATCTCAATATTTTCTGCTACAAACTCCGATCAAATCCGCTCGGGTTTTTTATGCTTATCTATTATTACATTTTCCCGAAAATTTGCTTTGCGGGAAAAAAATCAGATTTTCACGAATTTTCATGATTTTTTCGTAATTTTCACCCAAAACTTTGGGGCATTGCCGGAAACCCAGCGCACATCAAAAAATCATTGGGGCTTCTCCCATTGACTTATATACAACCTCGACAGGTCTGAAATGCTGGATTTTCAGATAAAGACTTTTCCATCCTCGGGGTTTAAAAAATTCCGAAATATTCGTGATTTTTTAAGTCTGGTTTTATATAAAACAAATCACACAATTTTTGCATTCGGAGTTTAGTAAATAACCCCCATAGAGTATTGAAGTTAGTGCGCACTTTTTTACAGTTTTTTCCCCACTTGAACAAACCCCATTTCAAAATTCTAGTGCAGATTAGCTAAAATTTGGGGCACTCACAAAAGCACAGGACTCGTTGCACAGGAGAGAGAGAGCAGCAGTTACTACTTGTATCTAGCTAGATATGGTTTTTATTTAAAATTAGTATGCAAAAGTAATTACTCTGGGTTGCGTGGTTTAAAATAAGTGCTTAATTATGGGGCAGATTTATTAAGGCTTAAGTGTCTGGGTTCAGGAAACTCTGGAACTCACTCATGTGCTTTAACTTGCTGCCAAATGCATTTTTAAAAGAAACAAACATTTATTTCCCCACAAGCCTTCTAAAGCTGCTCCTTAGTGTTTTCATACACAATTTGTTGTGTGCTGGCTTCAAAACTGTGTGCACGCACAAGTGGATCAATTAGAGCAGTGCTGTCCAACGTCTGTGATACAGAGGGCCAGAATTTTTCCGATCTACATGGTGGAGGGCTGATAATGGAAGCCATTGTTGACCACTCCCTGATTTAAACCACACTCATTTTTTAACTTTTAAGACCATGCCCACATTAATTGCAGCAACACACCAAATAACCAAATGGTTGGTGCTCACTGCAGGGAAATGTACGTCATATTAAGAAATACCCTTAAATCCATATGCCTCTTCCTCCCCTGTGGATATCACAGAAACCCCCTGCACATGGACCTTAGGGACCCCTTACAACAATTTCCAAATGCTAACAAACCCTACCAAGCTCACATTCCACAGGTAGTATAGGGCAGGCAGAGTATGGCACACACAGGGAGCATAGGGCAGACAGAGTATGGCACGCAGAGGGAGCATAGGGTAGGCAGAGTATGGGGTGTAAACAATAGAGGTGTTGCAGGGGGATTACAGTCTGAATTTGAGGTGTAAACAATGCAGGGGCCAGTTGATCTCAGTACTTAAATCTTACACAAGTTAAGCAGTCAGAGCAGGCAGACTTTCATGTGGGGGGCACACAAGGGTGTGGGGTCACATGCCGGATGTGGCCTGCGGGCCACCAGTTGGACACCATTGGCTTAGAGGAAACCATGACATATAGTCGCAAAAATAAAATGGAACTACAGTTAGTTCAGACATGGTTAATTAAGGGGATTAGGGCATGAAAGGGTTATTTTATGAAATAATATAGCACCGTTTAAGTTTATTGTAGTATAAAAATTACCATAATATGTTATGACAGTAAATAAAAACATAACGCACATACGGTAAATACACAAATGGAAAAATGCTCTGAAAAAGCCTCTTCAGTCATATAGGTCTGAAGGTACATAAACATCCCTTGCAATTAAAGCACTGTAGCCATTAGTTACAGAAAGGAATAGTAAGATTAGGGAAGTTGTGGACATTTTGGTGCTACAATAGATTTTTTTTATCCTCCTTTATAATTATTCAGATATGAAAAAGATATATTTCACATATGTACATAGAAAAGGCTTAAAAAACTGATGATTGTGTCATCATTTTTGTTGCTAGGGAAACATGAACTATCGGGCCTATTTACTAACATTTGGGGGGTTATTTACTAAACTCTGAATGCAAAAATCATGAAAAAATCGTGTTTTTTTTGTATAAAATCGGACTTTTAAAAAATCACAAATTTTTTTGAATTTATTTATTAACCCAGAGGATGGAAAAGTAAGAATCAGAAAATCCGGCATCTCAGATCTGTCAAGGTTGCACATAAGTCAGTGGGAGAAGTCCAAGTTCTGAGTTTTTGGATGAGAAATCCAAAAATATCATGAAAATCAGATTTTTCACGTTTTTTCAGATGGGGATAAATGACCCCCATTCACTCCAATGCATTTGACACAAGAAAATACACCCATTTTTTCCCCGCAAACAAAATTTGCCTGGGAAAGTGTATTAATAAATAAGCCCAAAAAACCTGTGCGGATTTGGTCTGAGTTTTTTTCAGAAAATATTGAGATAAGTTCGGACTTAGATAAATAACCCCCTTGAATTTCTATTTCTTGCACTAATTAAATTTTTCTCTAAAGATTTGTGGGGGGGGGGGTTTCATTTCTCTAATACTAAAATTTGGGATTTACAAAGTGTAAAAACTACAAAACGTAGGCAAGTACAAGCAGTCAATGTCCAATAGAAGTCAAGGAGCTTAGCTGATTCTATTGGACCTTTTTTTAGCCATTTGGAAACACGGCACGTCTTTAATCTTTTTTTTTGGTTAGTGCTTGTTATATTAGTATAATATTATATATTTCATGGCATTTGTAGTTTTAGAGAAAATTAGCTTATTTGTGGTTTCAAAATCCTCTAAAATCACTAAAATGAGAATGCTGATAAATTGGCCTGTTTATAGAAGTAATAGAAATACTGTTTTGAGATGAAATGATATAGAACCCTTTTTACAAGATCTAATCCATAGTTTTATGCAGGGGCATAAACATAGAACACCTTTGTATAAAAATACATACAGTATGCACACAATAATCATTTGTTTAACAACTGATTAAGACTATATCAAATTCCGAAATGGAGCAAGTTCTGGAGTCCTTAAGGCTACATAATTTCACCCCTAGGGACCCACACAGAAAACAATTGCCCTGTGAAATTTCAGAGCAGTGCACCTTTACACCTGAAGGTATAGAGAGCAACCCTGTACTTACTGCTTAAATTAATCAAAACTTCCAGGTCTGCAAGGGGACACCCAAATGCCTTCTCTTGCAACACTACCAAACACAGGCAGCACTATACTGATAGGATGGGCCAGCTCTTCATTCTCAGATTGCAAAGAGTTCTTTCACCTGATACAGATTTGCAGAGAAATTTGTATTTTCGTGAGAATTCAAAAATCTGATCTAGAATATCATTGTATGTTTTTTGTTTCACGAAAAAATAAAGGGAAAAAAGTGCCCATTAGCTCCAATACATTTGGCACCATAAACTCCAACGCATTTGGCACAAGAAAAAATGTCCATTGACTCCAACGCATTTGGCACAAGAAAAAATGCTCATTGACTCCAATGCATTTGGTGCAAGAAAAGCGCCTGTTGACTCCAAAGCATTTGTCAGAAGAAAACAACCATTGACTCCAATGCATTTGGCACAAGAAACAAAAAATGCCCATTGACTCTAGGGATGCACCGAATCCACTGTTTTGGATTCGTCCGAACCCCAGAATCGTTTGAGAAAGATTCAGCTAAATATCGAACCGAATCTGAAGGGGAAAACATTTTTTTACTTGTGACAAAAAGTCAAGTCATTTTCCTCCCATATGCAAATCAGAATTCGGATTCGGTTCGACCAGGCAGAAGGGTTCGGCCAAATCCTGCTGAAAAAGGCTGAATCCTGGCCGAATAGTGAACTGAATCCTGGATTTGGTACATCCCTAATTGACTCCGCATTTGGTGCAAGAAAAAAATGCACATTGACTCCAGTGCATTTGGCGCAAGAAAAACGGCCAGTGACTCCAATGCTTTTGGCACAAGAAAAAAAAACAACGTTGACCCCAGTTGATGTAAGAAAGATGCTTGTTTACTCCATTGCATTTCGCAATTAACCATAGCAACCAATCAGTGATTGTTTTTTTTAAAAGCAGCTGTAGAAAGAAAAATGCAACAATTTGATTGGCTGTCATGGTACTGCCCATGGGCCAATTTGCCCAGTGTTGATAAATGACCCCCATTGACTCCAATGCATTTGACACAAGAAAATACACCCATTGCCTTCAATGCATTTTGCAAGTTTCACAATTTTTTCGTGAGGCTAAATGCGGAAGATTCAATAATCACTAGTCATAACAGATGCTTACTAGTAACTAGAACTGCAGTTTCTTATACAAATATTTCTCCAAAACACTATTAAACATTTGACCACCCTAGATGGAACAAAAATCAAGTACAAATTCAAAAAATATCCTACATCTTGAATTTCACTGCATTTCATTTTAACAATTTAGCAGAAATGTTTTTTCATTACCAATTACAATAGGTTTCGTTTATGTGATTATTATGCAGATGAGGGCATTCATTTTATTTTAATAGATGTCAGTCTTATAAAATGCAGAGCTCTATTAAACATCTAAATTTGTATATCCAATAAACATACTGTAAGTAATTAAATGTGTTTTCCATTAACGCTAGGTAAATAATTGCATCTTCGCTACACAGGGATTATTTCTAGTTTGGGTGAATCACTTGAGAGCTGGTACTACTATACGTCGTGAATTATGAGATGTTTTATGAAATCGTAAAATGAATACATAGATGCATAAAGTTATGTTGTGATTACATTAATTTTCATAAACAATGATTACCAGGGCACCGTATAACAAATATTATGGCAGAACATACTGTATATGTTAACGTCTGCAGTTGAACAATGAACTGTTAAAGAGATACCACTACACTTAGCTTTTCACATTATTAATATTTCTAATTGTTAGTTTGGGCATTTTATATCAGGGTGAGCAGTCTGCTTTTGCTTCTAATTTATAATCCAAGTTATCCCAACAGATCCAAATTATGTGAAGGCCATCTCCCCTAGACTCCAATTTAATAAAAAAATGTAATTATTTAAAAATGATTTCCTTTTTCTCTTTAATAATATAACAATACCTTGTACTTGATCATAACTAAATTAAATTAAACCTTATTGAATGCAAAACAAATCCTATTGAGTTTATGTTGAAATGAGTTTTTAGTAGACTTATGGCGTGGAGATCCAAATTACGGAAAGAACCGTGACTAGTGATAGGCGAATTTGTCCCGTTTCGATTCGCCATGAATTTTACGAAATTCCCACCAAATTTGCGAAACTGACGATTAATTCACAAAACAACGATTTTGACGCCGGCGACAATTCAAAGTTGACGCCGGCACCTATTAAAGTCGACGCCTATCGTCTACATTTTCACTGCTAATTCGCAAATTTATTCGCCGGCGGCGAAGCGCCAAATTCACCGAAAATTTGTGCCTGGAGAATAAATTCGCCCATCACTACCCATGACATTCCGGATAACAGGTCTCATACCTGTAAAAATAAAACTTTAATACTTTTTTTGGTCAAAATTAATTTACTGAATATAACACATCAGTCACAATCCACATGTTTTGATGATGAGCATTCTTTTAAAAACAGAAAATGTAGCATTAACACAAAAAAGAAAGATCTAAACAAAACCATAAATAAAAAGATACAAGATAATAAAAAAATCTAAAGCTATTGAATCAAAACATAAATATTATTTAAAATATAAGTTCTGGGTAACAAACTATATTACCAAAGCTACCCATGCTCCTGCCATCTGAAACCATGGGGCCCATTTACTTAGCTCGAGTGAAGGAATAGAATAAAAAAAACTTCGAATTTCGAATGATTTTTTTGGCTACTTCGACCATCGAATGGGCTACTTCGACCTTTGACTACGACTTCGAATCGTACGATTCGAATTAAAAATCGTTCGACTATTCGACCATTCGATAGTCGAAGTACTGTCTCTTTAAAAAAAAAACTTCGACCCCCTAGTTCGCCACCTAAAACCTTCTGAAGTCAATGTCAGCCTATGGGGAAGGTAGGCTTTCTAAGTTTTTTTGAGTTAAAGAAAAATCGTTCGATCGATGGATTAAAATCCTTCGAATCGAACGATGCGGTAAATCCTTCGACTTCGATATTCGAGTTGAAGGATTTCCATTCGGCAGTCGAATATCGAGGGTTAATTAACCCTCGATATTCAACCTTAAGTAAATTTTCCCCCAAGTGTAGTTATATAGATATTTTTGGTAGGTCTTCCTTTCATTCAGCTGTGAAAGCATTAGTGAGGTAGGAAAACGGTGTGGGATTATGCCTGGATTGAAGTTGCCATTCAAATTCAATCAAAAGATAAATAATATAAATGGCAATAAGGGGCCCATTTATTAAATCTTCAATTTTTCTGGTCGAGTTTTTAAAGAGGAAAACTCAATTTTTTAGAGGAAAAACCCCCACAAATTTAAGAGGTTTATTATACCCCAAAAATGAATAAAAAATTCTTCATCTCAAACCAGTCGAGGTCATGTAGAAGTCAATGGCTGATGTTCCTGAAGACGTTTCTTGACACTGTGATCTCTGTTGGATAATCAGGGTTTTCATCTGATAATCCGATAAAGTCAAGTTTTCGCAGTGACAATTCGAGAAGAATTATTGCTAAATTGGTTAAATTCATGGATGGGAGTTTAGTTTACTTTGTTTTAGTAAAAAAAAATTGATTAATTCAAGTTTTTTAGTAAATAATCCCCAGAGCACTTCGTTTTTAGATGGGGTTAGTGACCCCCATTTGAAAGAAGGAAAAAGTTAGAAGATGAAGACAAATGACTCAAAAACTCTAAAAAAAGAAAATATGAAGGTCAATTAAAAATGTTCTTAGAAATTGCAATTCTGTACTAAGGGGCATATTTATCAAGGGTCGAATTTCAAATTGAAAAAACTTTGAAATTCGAATTCAAAAAGACCAACTGAAATTTAGTCAAAGTTTTTTTTGGTCGAATAGATACATTTTCAATCAAATAGGTCCATATTCGGCCGTATTAGAATCATACGAATCGAAGGAATAGTGCATTCGATCGAATTCGATTAGAAGTTTTTTCCAAAAAAAAGTCCACCAATTGACTCCAAGTAGGTTCTAGGAGGTCCCTCATAGGCTAAAACAGCAATTCGGCAGGTTTTAGATGGCGAATGGTCGAAGTCGAAATATTAAAGAGACAGTACATGATAAATTTCGATATTCTAATTTACAAATTTTTTTCAAATTTGAATCGAATTTGGACTATTCCCTAGTCGAAGTACACAAAAAATAGCTTGAAATTTGAATTTTTTTCATTTGAAAATTAACCTCGAACTTTGATAAATCTACTCCTAACAGTTAACTTAAAGGTGAACCACCCCTTTAATGGGAAAACATATTTTTTCACATATTCATTTATATTAAAAAAATCTACCATACTTCCAACCACGAATGGCCCTAAATTTACAAAAAAATCTGAATGAAAAATCGCGCAACTTTTTCGAATTGTCCCTAAAATGCCATGACTTTTTTTCGCACAAAAACCAACATCAAAATGCATGAAAACCTTGAAGATCATAAAGACAAGAAACATCTTCCAATTGTAAACGGGACATCTGCCATTGACTTCTACATAAATCGACCTTTGTTATATTTTACTATAGTTTGGTCAGTGATTCAAAATAAAAAACAAAACAAATTAAATTTTATATTAAAAGAAATGCAGAGGGGAAAAAGTAAATCTGAGAAAGAGATATTCGAAAATCTGAAGAAAAGGATATTTTCTTCTGAGCTGAACTTTCAGGAATACGTAAAATACAAAATAATTTTTACTTGAACGATCTAAAAATTATATTTGAGTTTTAATAAACCCCACAGAGTGCTTTTACTGTAATTTCCATTTTGCAAGTTTCTTAAAAAATCTTTTTATCTTTTTTTTTAATAGTCCTGTAAGTGCAATGCCCACAGAGACTGTTATAGACTTTTCTAAGAAGCAATTCCCAGTGTTTTTTCCATTAAAATGCCCTATGTGCCATAGTGTGAGGTTTGAGGTGTAAATTATCAGAGACAAGTTTTATGATACCTTGCATTTCCTTATAGCTGTAAAAGACAATAGACATAGGGAAACTTCAGCTTTTAGCAAATAACAGAATTGAACCTGGTCTTTTGTTGTTCATTGTTCTAGCATTTCACAGCATGTAATGTTATGCTCAGAGATGTTTGAGGATTATGGGATTGTATGACATCTCAGATGATGGTTTATATATTCCTTTTAAACACTATCTGCATAAAAACACTTGGTTGATATAATCCTGTCTATATAGAGCAACATAAAGGTATTTAGAGCTGGTTTAATTGAAACGTTACAGTACTTTGTGCTGTACATGCAAAGCTGTTCTCAAATTTTAGATCATATTCAATAATAATTAAACTGTTTGATTTCTAGAAGAAACTGTGCCTTTGGGGGAATGAAAAGGGCTGTACATCTCTGCTTAATAGGCAGGATATTTCAATAGAAAGCCTATAATAATATCTATTTATATGTTCCTCTTTAGTTCTCTCATGCATGCTCAGTGAATTTTTAGGGAAACAAATGCTACTGTAGAATACTCAAAGCCTGGGGTCAATATACTACAGATATAGGACCTGTAATCCAGAGTGCTCATTTTCTGGATAAGGGGGTCTTTCTGAAATTCTGCACGTCTACTAAAAAATCATTTTAACATGAAATGAACCCAATAGAATTGTTTTATCTAAATTATATCTAAATTGCGAACAGATACAAGGTACAGTTTTATTAGTACTGCGAAAAAGAATAATTTTTAAAAACCTGAATTAGTTCATTAAAATAAAGTCTTTGGGGCAAATTCACTAAGATTCATAGTTGCGCCAGCGTCTGCTTCGCCGCACTTCGCCAGGCGTATTTTCGCCAGTGCTACGCAAATTCGCTAAAATCCGACGTTGCGCTCAGGTGAAGTGTAAGGTTGTGAAGTTGCACTAGCGTTAATTCGCCAAGCAAAGCGAAGTTACACTAGCGATGCTTAATTTGCATACGGCGCCAAATTGAAGTTACAATGGAGGTATATGTAGCATCACTACACAAGCCTGAGAAACTTTCAAAACAGAAAATAAATTTTTTATATTGCCGTACACATTTGCCCACTGTATAGTTAAGGTGCCATGAGTTTGGAAATGTAGGGGGGAAGGAGGGGAGCCCCAAAAAAAATTTCGATCTTTTTCAGCCTATCACCCATAAAAAAAGAAAAAACGCCAGCGTATTTTGGGACTTAGAAAAATTTTAACCTTTTTTTGAAGCAATCCCTATCTACTGGTACTGAAGTCTAGTGTAAAAGGTAGGGTTCAGAAAAATGCACGCGTCAGTGAATTTGCATAGTTACGTCCGTTGCGCAAATTTGCCAGGCGTAAGCGTGCGAAGTAACACTAGCGAATTTACGCCAGTGTCCATTAGTGAATCGGCGAATTAACGAAAATGCGCTACGCTAGCGAATTAACGCTAGCGTTAGGCGCTTCGTCCTTTAGTGAATTTGCCCCTTTGGGAGAAGGCCTTCCCATAATTAGGAGCTTCCTGGATAACAGGTTTCCAGATAACTGATCTCATACCTGTACACCATTGTTACAAATTATTCCAGTTACGAGACGTTTATTGATCCTGCTGATTACAAAATTGTTTCCTGGATATGTATTGTTTCTTGCCATACTGTCTTAGATTTAACAAACAAAACAAAAACAAAAGTACAAACTTTCTTTAGTTTGGGCTCCAGGGGGCAGATTCATCGATATTCGAAATCAACTTTGTGATTTGAGTTTTTTTGTGGAAAAATCTCAAATCTCGAGTTTCTGAAACTTGAATTTTCAAGCTTTATTAAGCACAGACAAAATTTGGCATTTACAGATGAAAAGGGCATGATACTTGCTGAGTTGTTGCAAACTTTGAACCTTTAATTACATAACCCAAAAGAATAAAAATAAAATCCTAACTAATGTAAGGAGAATGTGATTCTACTCTTCCAGTACCTTGAGGGATGATGTGCAGGGAGTAATTCTTCTTCTCTTTCTTGAATCTAAGGCTGATCATAATACTTCAGTTATGTAGAAATGTGGAATTTCTGATAAAAAAAACTGTATAAATATGTATTTGCATTCCTCAAACATATTAGCTTAGCTTAGCCATCAAATCACTTGCAAATAGCAGCAGTATGGTAAATGTAGACATTGTGAAGTCATAATAGCACTGTATTGCTTAAAATAGTGAGTTCAGTTATCAGGTTCTGCAATGCAGTCTCTTTGACAAATTTTAATATAATTACCTCTTTTTCTATACTACCAATGCCAGTACTTTCTACTGGTAAGGGACCTGTTATCCAGAATCCTTGTGGCCTGGGGTTTTCTGGATAAGGGGTCTTTCTGTAATTTGGATCTCCATGTCTAAAGCCTGCTAAAACATCATTTAAACATTAATTAAACCTGATAGGATAGTTTTGCTTTCAATAACGATTAATTACTGTATATCCTTAGTTGGGATCAAGTAAAAGGTACTGTCTTCTTAGAAAATAGGAACTAATTTTAAAAAATAAGAATTATTTGATTAAAATTGAGACTAAGGGAGGTGGTCTTCCTGTAATTAGGAGCTTTATGGACCTTTCCATGCTTGTAAAGGTACGCACTCAATACACAAAACACGCTAAAATATTTAATTAAAAATACTTGTCCTAGATGAACACCATTGTTCACTCCTGTTTCAAATTAAAACAATATTATCAGATTGCACAAGACAAGGCAAGATTCAATGGTGTGGCAAGTTATTATTTCTATGGCTGGGCACAGAAGACACTTCTTCTGCACGCTTTCTTTTGTTTGTATAAATCTGTTTCTACAATATGCTGTGTAATTTCTAATTATTATATGACTATGAAACAATGTCCTCCCTTTTCCATTGTTATACTTTCCTCCACCGTTATTCCCTTAACAAATGAAGAAGATCATTCAGTACTGTAATGTTTTGCTTTTGTGATCGAGGAAGCAGTGGGATTTATGCTCAATGGTGGCAATATTAATATTTGTCCTGGCACTGGATTTCAACTGGATCTGTGAGTTGTAATTCTTTATTTGCTAAATTGCCATAGGGGTTGACAGCCCTACATTATAAAATTAATAGTGCCATGGGACCCAACACACTTTAACATAGCACTGGGGAATGTGCAGAACTTCAGTTAAAACCAATACTTGCTCCATATTTATACAGGTATTACTGTTTAAAAAAATAACTGTTTTATTGTGCAACTTATTTTCAGCATTAACCTTTATTGATTAAAACTCCTCTAATTAAAATGCTGCTTTGAATCTGCTGATTGCATTTAGTGAGTCTGCCATGTAATGGTTTTCCTAAAGATTTCTCTGCCAATCACACTGACCAAGTGCCTGTTCCTTTTTTCTTCAGTCCCCAGTCAGAAATAAATCTTAACATGGACACTAGTGAAGCATCCCAAGGCTGACAATGCATAATGAGAGTAGAATTCCAATTTGTGCAGGTAAAAGAAAAAATCTGTTAGCCAGAATGCTTGGGGCGTGTGGTCTTCCAAATAAGGGGTCTCTTTGGAATTTAGATCACCATAGTTTATTCGGCCTCCATAAAACTCCATACCTAACTCCCACCCATAAATTGCATTCATTTAATAAAAAAAATGTAAACAAAATCATGGGATAATTCGAATTGTGTGAATTTTCCGAATTGTTGCCCAAAAACCACAAATTTTTCAGATTTTTGGACAAAAAACAGAGTCAAACTGCCCAAAACCCTTTAATAACATGAAGGCAAAAAACATCTTCAAATTGTAAAAGGCACATCTTGGTTTAATAAAAATATGAGTTAAATTCAAGTTTTAGTAAATAACCCCAAAAGTGTGGTGACAAAAAATTCAAGGTGGATAAAAATACAATTAAGTCATATAAATAACCTCAACAAGGAACTGGAAATGAAAAACATGATGTTTTACTAGCCATTTTGTGAGTTACAACACTGCATCTAGCAACCAAGTAAACCAAAAAAACTGGCAGGACCGCCCAATGGCACTCCGCTCCTCTTCGGCGTCACGTCCAAGATGGCTGCGTCCATAGCCGCCACGTGGATAGCGGCGCCAGTGCTGTGACGCCGGCGCACAGATACGTGACGCCAAAATTATAAATAAAAGGATGCCGAGGTCACAGGTTCAATGCCCGATTATAGGAATTGCTGAATCGTGTTCCTGGGTTTCCTAAATTACTGTTTCCTGGATTCTTGACCCTCTGCTAGACCCTGATTCTTGCTGCCTGCCTTGTTGAACTCTTGCCTGAACTTGACCACACTTACGCTTGACCCCTTTGGATACCGCAAACTTGGACTTTAACCCCTAAGCTTCCTCCTTGGTCTGGACTTCTCCACTAGGAGCCGATAGGCCCCTGACATAAACCCACAACCTCACACCAGCGTATCTTATAATTGTAATAGTTCGAATAGTCCCATAACTATCGATACTAAATAATCAGCTGCCTGCATTTGTTTTGTTTTTTTCATTTTTATCATTAACTGGCAGTTAATTAAAAACACAAAATGTTAGCTAGATCAGTAGATGGATAAATAAAGATAGATAATGACAGATAACTAGATAACACACATTTTTCCTTTAGTGTATGGTATATGGCACTGAACAAGGGCTCATTAATAACATTTGCGTAAAATATTTAAAACTTGATTTAAATGACCATATAAATGATTATGCTGACACTTCACATGAGTTCAGAGAAATATTGACGTGTATATATATTTAGCATGCGTTGTTGGTTGATGGTGCTGTTATCTCTGACTATCATACTTTTAAATTTAAATTTTAAATAAGGGCTTGTTGAGAGACGCACTTACAGCAATAATTACAAGCATGTACAAAGAATAACATGTTCTCTAAAAAAAAAGTCTTCATCCTTTTTACCAAATAAAGCGGCACAAGAACAGTGCAGCTGTACCCCAGGCATCCCAGTGATTGCCCAGCAGGAGAAAAAGCCTTTATTTTTCTCATAAAGTTAATGGAGTAAATTCATACCCAGGCCCCCTCCTCTTTCCTGTTCTTTTCCTTTAAGGAAAGCTTGAGGCCTGATTAAAATGCAGACTTCTTAGCTCAAGCGGCTGAAAATCAAGCTTTGCAAGGAGGGAGTTGGGTAACAGAGGGGGGGGGGGTTTGAATAAATGGAGTCAGTGAAGGGAAGACTCAGAGCCTTTTGATTAGGATGACAACATTTTTAAAACTGAGAGTAAAAGCTCCCATTTAGGGAAAACAACACTTAATTCAGAATTGCATTTGAAGAAAAATATTCAATTACACTAAGTAGTCTTGATTGTTTGGTTCCCATGCTGGCATATTATTTTATCCATTTTTGGTTCCACTTCTTTAGCTGCGACCTTTCTGTAGGGGGAAAAAAAAGCCCATGCATCGGAGAATATTTTATGAACTGTACTTGGGGACAGAAAGAGAGCTGAATAGTTCCTACTGTACTTAGTCTCCAAAGCTGCATGCGGAAACACCCAAGGGAATGTGATAGATTGTTCTTGTATAAGCAAATGCAAAAAGTAATCATCCCGTCTGTTAGACTGAGATAAATGGCCATGTTATGTTTCAGTATCCAAACAGGTGGACAAGGATGATTATAATAAAGGGGAAAATCAATGAAAAAAGCATATTTTTTTTGAAGCCAATTTATACTTCAAGCTGGATTCTTCAAATATTAAAACCCCTGCTCCCCCTCCCAGTATTAATCCTATTATCTCTGACTGTATCTTATTGCAGTGTGTCCCATATTAAATCAATGGGGCTTCCTATTTAGGTATGTTCCATGGCTTTATATTCTTAATCTAACTAATGTCTGATCCTAGAACAAGAAATAAAAATAGGGTAGTGATGTCCGAATCTGTCCTGTATGCTTTGCAGAAAAAATTTGTGAAACTCATTAAAGTCAATGTGTGTTTTTTGTTTGACAACATTTTTTGTGCAAAATACATTGGGTTCTGTGGGTGTTTTGTTGCTGTGGTGAGAATTTTCATGGAGAAAGTTTGTGGTGGTTCCATGAAAATATTATAGGGCTATTACAAACCATTAGTAATGGGTGAATCTGTCCCATTTCGCTTCCCCAAAAATTTGCAAAACTCTGAGAAAATTTGGAAAACGGCAAAAAATTTGAGAAACCAATTGAAGCTTCGCCCATCACTACAAACCATTTCTTAGAAGCAGGGCATGCCCCCATAAAGATGATTCCCACACTTGCAGGTGTGATACTTGTTCCACAAATTCATCATCGTTTTAGCTTTATTCTGAGTTAAAGGTTGGTTAATTGAATTAATTACCAGAAAGTCCATTTTCATTCTCTTACATGAGTCGTTATGTAAGATATAACAGTGCCACTTTGCATAATGTTTTTTAAATGGCTTTTGTATTTGTCTACTAGGGTCCCCCCCCCCCTTTTATATAGAAATATTGTGTGCATGAGAGAAGCTCTAAGGATTAAGGACAAAGATGTGTGGAACACGCTACTAAGTATTGATGTTGCTGTTAGCTTTCTAATTGAAGTAAAACGTGATTTCATTGTTAATCATATTGTGAGGCAATTACTGCAATGGAGGACACAGAAAAGCTGCCACTTGAAAGGATTTGTTTTTTTTTTTTTAAAAATGATTTTTACACCACTTTTGCAATAAAAAGTCAAACACTGAAGGGCACAGGTGGAATTTTCTTCCTGATAAGATTAAGGGGCACATTTACTAAGGGTCGAAGTGAATTCAAAATGAATTTTCGAATTTCAAAGTAATTTTTGGGTACTTCGACCATCGAATAGGCCAAATTCAACTTCGACTCGAATTGAAAATAATTTGAATATTCGACCATTTGAAAAAGTACTGACTCTTTAAAAAATGTTGGCGTCGAGACTTCGCCACCTTAAACCTGCCCAATTGCTATGTTAGCCTATGGGGACCTCCTAGAACCGATAGCCAACATTTGGAAGTTTTTAGAAGTCAAAATTTTTTTTTGGAAAATCGTTCGAACGATCGATTAAATTGTTTGCATTGTTCGAATCGAAGGATTTCATTGTTCTAACGAACGATTTTACTTCGATCGCATATGGCCATGTTCGATCAAAAAAAACTGCGACTTCGACTTTGAATATCGTACTACAGCAATTCGATGGTCGAATTTCGAAGTTTTTTCACTTCGAAATTCGACACTTAGTAAATGTGCCCCTAACAGTTATGGTTAAAATTACAAAAGTCATCTGTTTCCACTGGAAAAAAAGGATGTATGGCGAAATTTGAATACAACATTTCAATAAAAACAGTTCAGTTTTAAACAATATATCAATAAAACCAGGTTTCTGGCGTTTGGTTATCCCATTTACAATACTGTATTTAATGGGAAAAAAGAGCTGTTATTGTACATGGTAGATAATCTATGATAAACTACGTTTATTGTCATTGTTGATGTAGTCCTTTCTGGGAAGGATCTCTTGGATACTGACCTCTACACTCCTAGCACTTTTTTATAACACCTGATCCTGAGTGAATATCTTCATGCCTCATCAGATATGACTTTAAATAATTTGGAGCATTGGTATGAGGAAAATGTGCCTATTTAGATCTATTTCTTAATTGTTGCTTGCTTCCTGTTAAGTCTCAGCACCCTGTGGCCAGTCTTCCTTATGATTTCTTATGGGCTGCTCGCTTGATCCTTGGCCAACTGCTGGTTTCATGTCTGGTTTTTAGCTCTAGTTCTTTGGTTTCTGTTCAGCCAGTCTGTACTGCATATTATTCTATAGTGACTCCTCGAATTTTAACCTGTCCTATCAATGTACTTGCTTGATTCTTGGCCTCGACTGGCAAACTTTTGGTTTCATATCCTGTTTGTTATTTATTTGTCTAAAAGCTGTAATAATGCTGCAGTTTCTTCCGGTCTATAAAGGCCAAATATAATGTAGGTGTGTCATTCAAATACAATTCTAATTTAAAACTGTTTATACAACTGTCACCTACGGTATATGCTCTTTTTTTTATGGAATCCCAAGAATACTTATATGTGGCCACAGAAGGAACTACAGTACATGGCTCCAGAAAGGGATTAGTAATGTTTGGTTTCATCAAGCAAGAGGCTGGACTTGTCTCTATAATCCAGGGGTCCCCAACCTTTTTTATCCGTGAGCCACATTCAAATGTAAAAAGAGTTGGGGAGCAACACAAGCATGAAAAAGTCCCTTGAAGTGCCAAATAAGGGCTGTGATTGACCAATTGGTAGCCCTTTGTGGACCGACAGCCTCCAAGAGGCTCTACTTGGCACTATACTTAGTTTTTATGCAATTAAAATTTGCTTTCAAGCTTAGAATTCGAAAATAAATACCGGCTTTGAGGACCCTGAGAGCAACATCCAAGGGGTTGTAGAGCAACATGTTGCTCACGAGCTACTGGTTGGGGATCACTGCTATAATCTATATGTCAAATAAAAAATTCCAAAGAATAGAGAAGGCAAGTTAGGTCAATAGGTTCTATGTATTAACTTGTGCATCTCATTTGCATATTAATTCAGCTCTTGTAGAATTTACAGCGGCATGAAATGGTTCTTTGTTCTGGGACACCTTGCATGTCTCTTAATATTCAACATAGTCTGAATCTGTAGAATAGAAAAGGGTACAGCAGAAAAAGGCACAAGTGGATAAGACTTGATGAGTGGCAGTGCCTTTAGTAACCATATTGATGTGGAGTATCACAAACAATCATGAAGCAGTCTTTACCATCTGTCTTCACACATATTGTTATTAATCATAATGTCACCTATTATGTTTGATCCTTCCACTTGTATCTGACTCCTCCTAATCAAAACATACAAAACAGTGATATGTTATGGCAGGATTGCAGCAAAGACCCCTTTTAAAGGTAGATGCTGTATGACACGGTTACTTTCATTTTGTCAAAATAAGCAGATATATCACTACAACAATTTGAAATGTAAATTAAATAACCATGTCATACACCCTTTGTTAAATTACACGTGGACGTAATATATGTACAGATAAACATTGAGAAACAAATATTTAAAAAAATGTAGGAGAAGAACCCATAAGGTTTGCAGTTCCCTTACAAAAAGAAGCCATGACTCCTAAAGTCTGCAAGGGAACACATAGTGGAAATACTCCATGTTTTGAGAAACAAGTCCCCACTATCACAGTTGCACAATGATTTGTGATCTCCTTTATTGCACTCTGCGTTCTCTCCACCTTAAAATTATTACCAGCAAATACTGGCCTAACCAGTTATTATTATCCTAATAGATTACTGTACACTCCTCTTTCTTGATCTCCACTTACTCCATTACATCATTTCCAGGCAGTTTAGATGCTCCTGCTAGATTCATTTACAGTAAACATCAACCTCCCTCTTCTGCACTTATCTTCAGATCTCCATAACGGTTCCCCGTGCATTCTAAATTAAATGTAGACACCTTATTCTACCCTATAATGTGTGACTTTCCAAATCCAACCTCATCTATAGATATTCTCCAAAATCACAGTTTCATTCCTAGAACCCAATCTTAAAGATACGGTTAAATAGTTATCTCTGACCCCTGATTGTGAAGTTCTATGCTGACATAAAACCTAGTTCATGACTTTCCTGATTGTTAAAACCTTTGTAAGGCAGAAATAAAAAGACATTTATGGATGATTTGTATCTAAAGTTTTAGACAGCATTGGGATATCATTATACACCACCATATCAAGATGTACAATGTTTATTACCTTGTATTGTGCCTTGAGCAATCTTCCTTTCTTTTGCCCAAATGTTTTTTTCCTTCATGCAAACATGTTTTTGAAATGCTGTAAAAAATACTTACAATAATCAAGAAGCAGTATGCTGTAGCTTGGCCAATATAAAATCAGCTTCTATTAATGTTATCCGGCTGTCAAAATATTGTGGTTAATAGAATGTTTGGAAAAAGTGAACCTGACGAACATTTTATTATTTTCAACCTTATCTGTTATGTCACTATGTAATGGGCTGTGACTGTGGTTGAGAAATTGTCTTCAAGCACATTTTTGAGTTTTGTTGAGAACTTTTATTTTTCTTATAGTTTTTGAACTATTCAACTTTTTTCTTCTGACTCTTTCCAGCTTTCAAATGAGGCCCATCTAAAAACAAATGCTCTGTAAGGCTACAAATGTATTGTCATTGCTACTTTTTATTACTTGTCCTTCTATTCAACACCTCTCCTATTCATATTTCCAGTCTCCATATTGCTGAAATTATAAACTGGAGAGCTGCTGAATAAAAAGCTAAATAACAAAAACCGCAATTAATAAAATGAAAACCAATTGCAAATTGTCTCAAAATATCACTCTCTACATCATACTAAAAGTTAATTTGAAGGTGAATGACCCAGTTAATGTAGTCCTCCTAATCTTTCACATCACTTTGTATTTGTAAGAGATTCATTAAGTTTATATAATATTATATGCAACATTCAATGTTGTTAGAAATCATTAATTTTTTACAGCCAGTACACCAAATGAATTTTCAATTTCCTTTTTTCTGATCAAAAATGTTTTTGGCCTTAGTTGTAGGCACCACATAGCACATTGCTGGAACTGTGAAATCAATACAATCAATATACAAACAATATATTGTATCAGAAACTTCTACCAAAGAGATGTAATGATACAGAATCTCAAGCTCAGCGGAATTGCATGGGACCTATGGCATGACACAGTCCTGTGCCTATAACTGCCCCAGATATGACTCCAGTATTCATTTACCCTAGATATTACTATGCAAGTTTTCCTTAGCATCATCGTTGGGATAAAGAGGGTGCAACTCTACAATTTAGGCCTGGACGTCTATGGACAAGGCTAAAGGTTGGAAAAACCAGCACCGATAAACATAAAACATTTAGGCAAAAAATATCTGAAATACATTCTAAGCTCAAGAGCCACACAGACGGCAAGGGAACATAAATAGGACATAAGAACAGGAAAGGCTGAAAATGATATGATATGATTGTCATGTAAAAGGAGAGGAAATTCAATGAAATGGGGTATTAAAATATACATTTAAAACAGAGCCGTTATAAAATGCCTAGATAAAATCAAATGAACAGGTAAAAGAATCTAGAACTAGCAGAAACAAGTATTGGAACTGATGGGTAATCTTCATATGCACAGGACTTGCAAGGAAGAGTGGGATAGCTAGAATTAAAGTGTATGTAAAGAAAATTATGATGTAGTTGGTATTACATGATAAAATATGTGTGACTGAACAGTAAATTTAGACAGCTATAACCTTTTTAGGAGGGACAGGTGGATAATATGGGGCAGAGGGGTTTGTGTTTGTATATGAAAACCAGAATTAAAACCAGTTACTTAATAAATGACTAAGGATTGCATTTGGGACTGTGTGGAGGGCCCAATGGGGACAGATTTCAGTTGAATTTAAGATCACTAAGCATATTATCATGGTGTAAGCTGCAAACTGCCCAGTTTATGATAAGCATAAATTCCAGCTACTGTTACAAACTAAAAAAATTTCACAACTAGGTCAGATTGTACCTTTCAGTAATTTCAATATTCAGACACTGAGTGGCATAAGGGGGTAGTCAAAAACAAAACACAGACATCAGGCAAGCACAAATTGAAAATGAAAAGTGCATTGCTGTGAATGGTAATACAAATTCTGAATTATGTTTAAAACATATAAACAGAAAAAAATGAAGCAAGGGTATGGGGTTGTTGGCATCAGATGGAGGTAAATTGATAGATAAAAGCAGGGAAAAGCAGAGGTTTTTTTTTTTGCTTGACTCATGAGGGAGTTTAAAGAGACTGGACCATGTAGAAGTAAACCAAAGGTACAGGACCTGATGGTAGTCACCCCGAAAGTAAGAATTCTGTGGTTGCCAAACCACTTTAGTTAATTTGCCAGAATTCTTGTTGTCTGGCATGGTACCAGGGCCGGATTTACATACTGGGCGCCCCTAGGCCCGCTGTCGTTCGTCGCCCCTGTCCCCTCCCTTTTATTATCTCAAATTTTCATTATTGGGGCCGAAGCAATAGGGATTGGGAGAACGGGAGAATAAAAAAACTATCGTATCTCCTGCTCATCCCCAGTGTTTCTGAACCAATGTGGGTGTGGTTGGACAGAATGCCGTCCCCTAAAATCCTGCCGCCCTAGGCCCGGGCCTTGCTGGCCTCTCCACAAATCCGGGCCTGCATGGTACAAGAGATTGGCAAATTGGTAATGTGGTGCTCTTATTCAAAAAAGCATCCTGTTAACTTGATAACAAAAGACCTGGTAGCTCAACTCATCTATCATGAATTTTATTTGAAAAAATCAGAGCGACAAAAACGTTGCGACAAAATCGAGCGTCAATTCGTATTGTAGATTGAGGCTCCAAAAACTCGATTTGATCGAATTTTCGCTGCAAAATTTCTATTTTTTCGGATTATCGCAGGAAAACCCATATTTATCAGATTATCCAGCGCAGATCATGATGTCAAGAAACAACTTCAGGGACATCTGCCATTGACTTCTACATGACCTTGACAAGTTGGAGATGGAGTATCTATCTGTATCTATAAAGCACCCAGGAACTCTAGAAGGAAACCTGTCATGGTTGGGTTCTATTCTTTTTCTGTATGCTTAGGAAGTGCTTTTTAGGGATTGCTGTATACACAAAATTCTTTTGTAAAATAGCATTTTATTTTATTCAGAGATTTATTGCAGTTACAGAAAAATAAAACTTGGAACCAGCAGTTTGTTTCCCTAGTCTAGCACAGCCACAGTGCAAACATTGAGTTCAAATCAGCCAAGGACAGATACCAGACATACATAACAGATAGCAAGGCTGGATGGACTAAGCTGCAAGTTTAAGCTTTTTTTTTTATCCAAAGACTTTTTTAAAATTGTAGGGCTATTATTTTTGATTTGTCATTCTTATTGCAAAGTGGAAAGAAAGAAACGGATGGATGGATGGATAGATAGATAGATAGATAGATAGATAGATAATAGATAGATAGATTGAAAGATAGATAGAAGATAGATAGAAAGATAGATAGTAGATAGATGATGATAGATAGATGATAGATAGATAGATAGATAAATAGATAGATAGATAGATAGATAGATAGATAGATAGATAGATAGATAGATAGATAGATAGATAGATAGATAGATAGATAATAGATAGATAGATAAATAGATAGATAGATAAATAGATAGATAGATAGATAGATGATAGAAAGATAGATAGATAGATAGATAGATAGATAGATAGATAGATAGATAGATAGATAATAGGTGAATAGATAGATGGGTTGATGGATTGATAGATGATAGACAGATAGATAGACAGATAGATAGATAGATAGATAGATAGATAGATAGATAGATAGATAGTTAGATAGATAATAGGTAATAGATGAATAGATAGATAGGTTGATGGATAGATAGATGATAGACAGATAAATAGATAGACAGACAGACAGATAGATGATAGATAGATAATAGATAGATAGATAGATAGATAGATAGATAGATAGATAGATCGATAGATAGATAGATAGATAGATAGATAGATAGATAGATAGATAATAGATGAATAGATAGATAGTCGGATAGATAGATATCCCTTTAAATTATGGTATATACCTCTTATTAAGGGACGCAAAGTTGTGAGTAGACTACAGGCAAATAAGTATATTAGTCAGAACGGATCAAGAGTGTTTGGTATCAAATTAAATTATTATTTCAAACGTCTAGAAGCCAGGCACTGATATTAATTGTGCTTCCTGCTGTTGCTGCCATTTCCATTCACAAGTGAAGCAACTTGCAGGTTATAGCAGATAATCAGCTGATGAAAGCTTAGACAGCAGCAGGGTTAAGAATATGATTAATAGCACAAGTTACAATTAGGAAATTGTTATGCAATGAATTCTGGATGCAAACCCCACCTTTTCCTACAGTGTTGGTATAAGCCACATCATAAAACAGGCAATTATATTCGAGTATTGACATGTCTTAAATGTTTGCTATTGTTAGCACTTGCTTTTATAACAATTTTTTGAGAATAATCTAATTGCAGTGTTTTTTGTGTAGTTAGTGTCATTTTCTAATAACAACATAGCATGCTTTTATTTTTATTTTTTTAAACCATGCTTAGCAATTGTATCAAATAATAAACATTATGACAAGCATTGCTTTTGGATTGTGAGCTATGTAAAGCAGTGACCTCCATTCTCTTATATATTTGCATTGTTTTCAGGAGCTACTCCATTGTTATACAGGGAGTCCTTGAGTTACATAGACGCAACTCAAGGTGGCCATAGACGCACAGATAATATCATACGAAACAAATTTTCGGACGATATTCGGTGCGTGTATGGTGGGAAATGAGTCGACCGATATCGGCAGAAGACTTGGATATGGGTCAGCTCGTCGATCGGGCTGGACGGAAAATTTTGATCGGGTACCTTTGAAGGCACCTGAACATCGGCCATTATTAGTGCTGAATAGTCAGATACAGGTAGAATTCTATTGTCTCTACCTGTATATCTGACGATTCAGCTCTACACGTCTGTATTGAAATGAACGATCTTTCTTGGAAAGATCTTTTCCAAGAAAGATCATAATTGTTACATCTATGGCCAGCTTTACATACAAGTCACACTTACAAACAGAGGTTATTATAGTAACATACTGTGGTTTGCTTGACCTTTATTAGCATTTAGCTTTAATAAACCACCTGCCCTAATCCCCCCTGGCGTGTGTTTCCTACTGCAGAGCACAGAAAGGTAAAAATAAATACTGTGTTAAGACAGACATCTGTCTAAGTTGCACTTAATAACTAAATGTATATGTTTCAACTTACCTATCTTGTGTATAACCCAGGGACTGCCTGTATTATATCCAGAGGCGAATAGCCAAAGGGCTCTCTATAAATAAAAAAATAATAAATAGGAATAAAATTAAATATACCTAAAAACCCCTGATCCTTATTGATTACTAGTAAAGGTATATGATCTATTATCAGGAAACCTGTTAGCCAGAAAGCATTATGGGAAGGCCATCTCCAATAGGCATTTTGGATAACAGGTCCTGTACCTGTAGTTACCAACACCACCTGGTTACATAAGAGCAAACCTTATAGAAGGTGTTGTTAGAACAAGAAGATGTTATTATGAGCAAATAATTCATGAAAATCTAGGTTCCATGCCTGCGCTAGTTCTACATAATCTCAAATTAAGATATCCCTATGTGCATAATGAAATAGCTATCTCTACAGTCATTCATTGTGCCTCAATTTAATTGCTTAGAGTTCTTCTCTATATAAGAATAAGGAAATATAATACAACATATTCAGTATTCAGTACAGTCCTCACAAGAACATGGCTGCCTCTCTTTATATAAGAGTACATAGTCAAATAAAGAACTATACCTATAATGCTATTCAGTGCACACCTTTGAAAAAGCTCAGCAATCTGTGATTATATTTCCTGAACACCTTGGACCATCAACAGTGCACCATTGATACCACATAAAGACAGCGGTTAAAAGGGGGTGATTAAACTTATTTCTCTCTGCCACTAATAGTTTTCTGTTTCCATTGCCAATTTCATTACTTTGGAAGAACTACAGCTCATTTACATGATCATCCACCAGATGCTTATTTGTTGGAAAAAGGTGCACAGGGCTAAAGAAAAACCAGGCTGGATATAAAATGTAGGTAGTTTTGTGACACATAATGATCATTGAGAGGGTCGTTAATTCAGCCACAAACTCTGCAAAAATATGCTTTATTTGAATTCCCAGATTCACAACTACATTCTTCACTCACTTCATTGATTGTAATTGTAATGTTCACCTCCAAATTAGTGGTGACTCGACCCTAACCCGCCCCTCCACACCCGACTCTAACCCGGTGCACCTCCGTATTTATAGACCAGTAGCGCAATTGTGTCAAGTGTGCATTGTGACCTCAATGAAGCTGGAATTCTGGGAAAAATGCTGCATTGTGGGAACAAAACAAAAACCATGGCAATTTGCTCACTGCTGTTGTGGATGTACATGTGTGTGCTTACATTTATCCATTAACGTTAGAATGGAAACATACAATAAAGATAATTCAATCAACAGTCAGATAGATACAGTATATATAGACAGAGATAAAGACATACAGGAGACAAAGGATACAGAAGCTACAAAGATATATTGATAGACAGACAGACAGACTGACAGACAGACAGACAGACCGACAGACCGACAGACAGACAGACAGACAGACAGACAGACAGACAAACAGATAGATAGATAGATAGATAGATAGATAGATAGATAGATGGGACAGACAGACAGACAGACAGACAGACAGACAGACAGATAGATAGATGCTACCTTGATAGATGAAGCTATAGATAAAAACAATTATAGTTTTTGGTTGTTGCAAATATAGGTATGGGATCCGTTATCCAGAAACCCGTTATCCAGAAAGCTCCGAATTACAGAAAGGCCATCTCCCGTAGACTCCATTTTATCCAAATAATCCATATTTTAAATAATGATTTCCTTTTTCTCTGTAATAATAAAACAGTAGCTTGTATACAATCCCAACTGAGATATAATTAATCCTTATTGGAAGCAAACCCAACTTATTGGGTTTATTTAATGTTTACATGATTTTCTAGTAGACTAAAGGTATGAAGATCCAAATTACAAAAAGATCCATTATCCAGAAAACTCCATGTCCCGAGCATTCTGGATAACAGGTCCCATACCTGTACTAATATGATCACACACATGCATAGTGATAAATACACATTATTTTTTAGAAGAGACTCCATATGGAAAAATCAGTACTGCCTTTTTTAATCCCAACTCTTCAAAACACATTTTTTTTCTGAGGAATAAGCCAATAGAAATCCTTCTGTTGAATTAGAAAATCCTGACCAATGCATTGAATGCCACCTCGGCAAGCGTGTAATGCAGGCAGCATGCTCATTTCTTTGCCTGGATATTTTTTATTATTCCAATTATAGAATCATTTTTGTGCAATGAATTTTGATGTCAGCGATGGCAATCTGTTCTCCGGTGACTTATGCCGTCCCCGTTGTCTAACTTCTCTTGTGATTATTCTGCTAATAAGCAGCGCAAACTACAAAATTACATGAATGGTTGTTTTATTTAAAAAGCATTTTATGTATAAGGTAATTTCCTCGATGCTGGCTTTAAGACATGCACTTTGTGTTTATAGTGCATAGATGACATATTTCGAATTTCATTAATTATATAATAGTTTTTCCATTCACGTTGCAACATTTTCAACAAATGTGTTTTTCATCCCTACCAAGGACTGTTTTGTACAGTCACTAAAAGGGTCCTTGGTATCGGAAAGCCAATAGGTATTTGCCTAATAATGCTTTTTAAGTAATCTGGCCATTTGAAAATGGCTTTTATTTTAACCAGTCATACACTAGAAAGTGGAATTAGCATCTAAATGAGCATGTATTAAACATGTGCCTGGGGGTTGCTGTTGTCACCTTATTATGTTTTTATATTGTTTTTATGTTAAATTATGCAAAGTAGAAATGGTGCTTTAGTCTTTAATGAGGCAGTGGTGGTTTATCAAGATTTCCTTCCTGGCTTATTTTATCCAACTGTATCAAAAGTGCTTGTGATTTTATAATACTGGGGTATATCTCCATGTTTTTTTCTTTGTTTATAATAGGGGAAGTAGAATATATTCAAATAAAAGATACTTTAGTGGAGGGAAACCCAAAAAAAAATTATGTTTAACAACAAGACAAGACTGTAATCTAATGTTTGCCAAAATGTTATTTTCTTTTTTTTAAATCATTTTTTTTTTAAAATTTTAGGTCAACATATACTGAGTTTCCCTAAAAAAAGGTTACCTATTATTCTGAAGCAATGTAGAGGAATAAATTCCTCTTACATTTGTAATATTAAATATAACTTTTATAAACGCAGCTGCAAGTGCTGTCACGTTAAGATAGCTATGTTGCTCTTATTGACACTATTTATTATAGGTATTTGCTTCCATTGCGTCCGTCCAGTTTTGTGCGCAAGTGCACCGGTTGATCGTGAGGAGCCCTAGAGCTACTGCCATGTCATGGTGGTAATTCCACCCTTTCCATAGGGAGTTGCTAGATTTGTGCCAAAAATAATTACATGCTAATGCTATTTTAATGCTGAGCTCTGAAAATGTTACTTGCATTAGACTTGCACTAGTTGCAAATGTGACGTGCAATTCCCAGTGCAGGTGCTATTATATTTAGTGAAGGGTCGAATTTATTTGCCAGGCATGGATTAGTGCACACATCCACACTTCACCACCTGCAAATTTTTTTTTTAACAAAACTGCTGTAAAAATCTGCCGCGGAAGAATTCGTTGCTACAAAAAAAGTTGCATTTGGACAAAAGGGTCAGGCGTGTAAAAATTGTCACAAGCATAAAAATCATTGTGCATCAAAATTATTTTTACACCCCTTTACTTTAATGCATTTGGACAAATAAAAATTGTCAGCCGCGAAAAAAATGTGGCATGTCAAAATAATTTTGACGCCCATTGACTTCAATGCGTTTTTAGACGTTTCACAATTATCGACGTTTCGATAATTTTTAGGTGAAGCGAAACGGGACAGATTCGCTCATCACTAATTACATTACAATCTTGGGGGAAACACTGCATTATGAGTAAAAAATGGTGATATGCATCTGAAATTGCACTTTGTAGCCTGGCCTTGCCCGGTGAAGTCCCAATGTGACATACACTCCTCCCCAGAAAAAAATCTGTATATCAAAACAGGAGGGAGCACAAAGCAGGTTCATAACCTCATTTACAAACAAAGGTGTAATGCAATACCAGTTACTTTCAGTGTGGATAAGAAATATACACAATGCTTTAAAGGAGAACTAAACCCAAAAAAAGTAATATGGCTACAAATGCCATATTTTATAATCTGAACTCATTGGACCAATCTAAAGTTTCAGCATCCCTGAAGCTCTAATATGTAGCTCTATAGTAAATTGAGTGCACTATCTTTTCTAAGAGCTTACCATAACATATTTATGCTCTGGATGAGACCTTTCTCTCAGGGTTTAAGCCCTTGCAATGGTGTGGAGGCAGGGTGTAGTGAAACTGTATTAAGGTGCTATGCACAATAATTGGGCACCAGTGGTTCTTTATGCTTAACCAGAGAGCAATGTTTATTCAACAGATTGATCCACATAGGAACTTAACAGGTACATAGAGCAACAGAGGATAGCATATACTCACAAGCACCAATGATCAGCTTAGTCCCTGCTGGCAAATGAACACACACAGCAGCAGCAATTGAAGGTACACCCAGCTTTTAGCTTTTTCCCCAAGTCTGTTCCCTAAGCCTTTTCCCTAAGTCTGTACACATAGTCCCTACTTCTTGGCTATTAGTACCCAAGATCTTAATCCCTCTAACACTCCTCGTCAAAGCCTTAGGCTGCTCAACTAAATAATGTGTCTATCACTCCTAGAGTGACCTATTACAGAGTATAGCTTATCCTTTTCTAGGCCTGATCTACCTAGGTTCCACTACCCATTCCCTTCTTGCCTGTTCAGGTAAGAGCTAAAGCAATGGACCCTGAGCACATGGCTACTTAGGCATTTATACTATAGCACAGTGTCATCTACTGGACACTTGAGAACTGCAGCGAGCATAGCTTAAGGCAGGATAAGGAAATAGGTCCCCTTCCTAACAGTATTAGGACCCATTTAGGCGTCTATAACATAATGCCTGCCAATATTAATAAGGGTGGCTAATTTACCAGACCCCTACAGTAGTAATAATTCAATCCAAGTTGTCACATGATTTTCCCATCTTGGATTTTGTTAGGGATGTCAGTGACATGCACATGCTTGGTGTGCTTTGAGCAACTGTTGAGAAGCTATTCATCAAGCAGAAAATAAGGTTTGACTGATTTTTAATTTCTGATGTAAATTGTGCTGGTTTCTGAGCTACAAGTACCAATAATTAAATACTAATTAGCTTCAGCCTTATAGTGTGACATTTATATTACATATATTATATATATATTTAGTATCTTGTGCATTGGTCCCTAAGCTCAGTAACTGACAGCTGCGCAGAGCAGTGCAGTGAATCATCAAAAAAGAAGATGGGGAGCTACAGGGACATCTCTGGAGATGCAAATCTTTACTGCTAAAGGGCTGTGGTTGCCTTGGGCTGCTATAGAAGTTCAAAATGTAATGTATAACATGTCTGCCCTACCTTTCAGTTAAGATTTCGTTCTCCCTCTGAACAGCATGCTCATAGAGGCACATGATCCAGATTGGTCACAAAGGCACTAAATTGAGCTGATCATATGAAAGTTTTGGTATATGTATGGTAGCTAGACAATCCTGGCTGATATCTATGTACCATTGTTATTAGTTGGTTCTTCTAGGTCTGGAACTAGGGGTAGGCAGAGAAGCACGTGCCTAGGGTGCAAAGCTGGGGGGCGCTAGGCACGTACCTTCTCTGGAGCCTACCCCTAGTCTGGTCCCCTCTCTCCCAAACTGTTTATTCTCTTTTCCTGTCTATTCGCATTTGTGCGCGAGCTGATTTGCGAGTGTGCGAGCAGGAGTGTGCACGAGCGGAAGTTTGCATGCCCAGCTGACACTGCGACCGGCCAGTTTACCTAGGGTGCCTGGCTGGCCGGCCTGGCTCTTAGTTCTTCAGTTGGGTCATATGCCAATGCACTTTGTTGACTAGTACACATTGCATCAGCAGATAGGAAGAAAAGTGGTGCTACAGCAAGAAAAATAGTGTGGCCATACTCTATATGGCAACTCATAGAGTATCAGTGCCGCAGACCAGTCAGTGTTTAGATATTACTAAATAGAATCTGACAGACATTATGGTGTTACCCTAAGCATTTCACTCATATATTTTTAGCCTCAGGATACTACTCATTTATCTGGTTAGGGACCTCAGCTGCTCACAGTCAAATTTAGGCAAATTTGAGGATATCATATTTTACTATGTATCTAAAAAACACTGACTTTCTGTATACATGTTAATGATGTAGTAGAAATGAGATCTCTCCAATATCAATTAAAAAAAAGCATGTTTTTAGTTTTTAACAGGCATTCCTCTAAATGAATAATATTATTTATTGTATTGCCTAGCTTTTTCATAGTTATATGTAATCTGTGATGCCAAGAGAGCCTTAGCCCTCGGTCACAAGCAAATTCACAACATTCTCAGCTTACCAAAGACCCGGAAAATGGCTGAGGTGAACTGCGATCCCTGAATCTGGATGGAGGGGTAAGTAAAAAGTTAGGGGCATTTCCCCGGTACAGCTAGGCTGCGGGGAGGAGGGGGGGTCTACATGGGTTGGGGGTAGGGTTTTTTTTGTCAAGGGTTGCATTCTCCTTTAAACAGTTTGCAGTAAAAATAGTGAAAATACTAATTCATAAAGATTTAACAATGCTAAAGCAATCATGGTTCCCAGCTTAAGAGCAATAAATCCCTGACGCTACCACCACCCTGAACATGTCTGTAATAGAGGTTCCCATAGCAGTGTCAGTTGTCGAAACAAACTTGCATCCAAATTA
Source organism: Xenopus laevis (assembly GCF_017654675.1). Classification (NCBI taxonomy): domain Eukaryota; kingdom Metazoa; phylum Chordata; class Amphibia; order Anura; family Pipidae; genus Xenopus; species Xenopus laevis. The sequence continues at coordinate 126,121,182 of NC_054381.1, forward strand.
TGCCACACTTAATCCCCTCTCCAACAGTTATCCAAAATTGAAAGACAAATGTTGGACAAACATATATTTCTTGTGACCTCAAAAGAAACATGATAAAATGCAAAAACAAATGAGTTTAGAGTGAATAATACAATCATCAGTATTTAAATGAAGGTTTTTATAACAGTTAGCTTAATGTTAGTCTTTTATAAACAAAAATTGACAGAGAGGGACCCAATAAAATTGTCTTCTTATCTCCTCTGTGTCATGGGATTATATACAGTATATATATATATATATCAATTTCAAACATATGTTGCAGAATCTGTGCATTTTTTTTTAGATTATTTAGAATATTTCTAAACCTAACCTATTGTACTGATATCTGAAACTTAATGAGCAATATGGAGATCATTTTCATTTTTGTTACCATTCTGAAATAGTTAGCTGTGATGTCCAGAATTAATGGGATTCCTAATGATTTATTTGAATGATTTACAGTTCATGGATTAGCCCTTATGCTTTAGGTTCTAGTAATCAAATTAACAGATTGAGGAGGTCAAATGTGCAACATCTAAGTCAATTTTCCATTTACCATAGATCCACTCTAATATTAGAATGACTCAGTTTTATGTAGACACAGGCATAATTTTGAGAATGACGGGCTTTAACTGAATTGCCAGCCCAGGGACCAAAAGTGAGCCCAATGAACATAAGGAATTGGGGAAAAAGGGATCATAATTAATGGCATGTGCTCAAGAACCTAGTAGAAATTAAAGGGATCCTGTCATCGGATTCAAAACACATCAGTTACTAATGTTACTCCAGCAGAATTCTGCACTGAAGTCCATTTCTCAAAAGAGCAAACAGATTTTGTTATATTCAATTTTGAATTAGATTTTGATTAGACATTTGTAACTTTTAATGGATTGTAACTATATTATCTGTATACATTGTGTCCTATCAGGAATTTTCTTTTCACCATATATTTTGCAATTTTGTAAGCATTTTATTACATGATGTAACTACTCCTGTTAGACCAATTAAATTGCTTGATTTACCCTTCACACAACATTTATATCATGCTAGATATGTTAAGATCAAGCCAATACGTATTATCGAGACGTTTTTAATTGGTATATCCATTCTTTTATTGGTGGTGGCTATAAAGATGTTGTTCTGAGGGGAGGTGCTTAAGCTTCTGATGAAGTGACGTATTGGTCACGAAACGCGTCAAGCTACACTCTCCCTGCCCGCTTGTATATACGATTTTAAAAGGATTGAATAAAGTTGAATTTTTAATTTATTCCTTGGCTCCACCACTGATTACATCTATCGTGATGCTATCCCCTTATGTGAAGTGTTTGTGATGACTGTCTCAATGCCGTACCGGACCGGCATCGTGGGTTGTATCGGCAACCGGAAACTACTTCCTCCTCGTTACTAGCGGCGGTTCCAGCTTTGTATTGGACGCCACACAAAGTGATATTACATGGCTGAGCACTTCATTTTATACTATATGGAACAGTATGGAATTATGAGCTACATATAAACTTAAATCTCCTTCTGAAACCAACCTTATAATAATAAATAAAAATCAGAAATGTTGCACTTGTAATGTCTTGCCCTTGACTGATTTTACTTTGCGGCAAAACAATATTCATTTAAATAAAAAAAGTGTACCTTGCATAAAACAATTGCTTTGTACTCTACGAACTCTACTTAATGTGTATATGGAAATTAGCAAAACGTTGAACATTCCATTATGTTATTATCAGTGCTGCATTCTCTCCCAGAGGTGATCAAAGGGAAGCAAACGAGTTTGTGAATAAATACACTGTTGTTCATAAATTGGTTTTCTGAAAAATTCACATCTGAAGAAGGCCACTTTGTTAGCTGATAATTTACAATCATATCCACATGTAGATGAGCTAAGAAGTGGAAACATAAAAGTCAGATTTCTTTTCCCAAAGGCTTTATTGTTCAGCTAACCAATGAACCAACGGTAGAACAAAAAGATATATTTTAGGTACATTTTATTGCACTCACTCAGTAATAAATGGAACAGTATGATTATTAAAAAAGTTAAGCTAGAGGGTGAGTAAAATAAAATATTAAGGGTGGGTCAGTCACTGGTTGAAGCCTTCTAGGTCTACATATTGTCTTGCAAAAATATATATATATCTCTGTCTCTTTCTTGTAGTGGTTCATTGAAATATAAAATAAATCTCAATATTTCTCAAATAATAAAAACAGCTTGTGTTGGGCAACAAATGAGTGCACGTTTTACTGGTAAAACTAGCAGGGCTAGTAAAGTTTTTTCTTAAAATAAACAAACATATTAAAGGATTGTGAAGATGTCCAACAATTTATGGGTTCACGCTTGAATCAAGTGCTTGACATTTTCACCAAGGCTCTGTCTTGTGTCTTTATTTACTACAGTATATGTAATAAAAGGCACTAAGTTTGTCCAGGAGCAGTAATCCAATTCAACCAATACAATATTTGGATTTATACAGGTGACCTGTATATGCTACCTGCTGATTGGCTGTTGGATACTGCTCCTGGGAAGACATAGTGCCTTTTATTACATATGGGGGTAAATGTTTAATTGATTTTTTAATTCCTTATAATCGGTTCATATTAACCCAAATGTGTTTTAATTGACGTGCTCTCTTACAGTATGTTACCTTTAAGGGTTTGTCCCTCCATCTTTATACTGCTTCTCCCCAGTTTTATACTCACGCTTTCCGTTAATGCCCATGATGTCTAATTTTACTCTCGACTCTCTTAATTTTCTTTATGGTCAAGACCTTTACATATTTTTTATTTGTTATTTATACCAAACACAACATTCAATTACTTATAAAGCATCAGTCAGGCCTCCCTATTATATAATTCATACATGTAGACTGGAAGACTTAGCGACTGGGATGGGGGCCCCTGAGATGGCAGCCCCGGTGGGCCCCGTACACCCCAGTCCGACACTGCTCAGCATGGGGAATTGTGTGTTATCTTTGAAGTTGCATTTTTACTCCTTAGCTCTGCTTTGTATTTCAATTATTGCAAGGCCATGTCCAGGTTTCAGACAACTCCCTCTATTTCTTTGTGCATTTGTCTTATCTCACAATACCTACGTTATTAAAGGGTACACAAAAGAATTCACAGGAAAATCCTGAATCAGCACCCAAGTCCGCCTCAAAAGACAAATGTAAAAAGGATTTCCATAAATGAAATGTCAAACCCAGGTTTTCATGAGATAGGTTCAAACATTGCAAAAGATGGTCAATACATTTGTCATTAACAAGATAAAGGAATATTGTTAGATAGACAATACAACTTTTATACCTACCATGCACAGAACAAATACTGAACACCCACTGAAAAAAAATATTTACACAAAGGTTAATAGGATCCACAGCAAGTAACATTTTTGCTTCATAAGATAATGTCAAATCATTTGGCAAAACATGATATACAGACATTTCCACCCAAAAAGGAGCTTGAGTTATTCCTCCAGTACATAGTAATGGCCTCAACTGAATGCAGCAAAAACAGATAATTATATTATGAGTTACTTTTTATTTTTACTAGGGACAAGCACATTTTTCGATGTGTTTCGCCACGGAAATTACCCCCATAGACTTCAATATGAGAAAGAAAATGTCATGTGTCAAAAAAAAAGTAGTGCGTTAAAAAAATTTGCCACCCATAGACTTTAATGCATTTCAGCGTCGTTTTGCCGGTGGCATATTTTTGGAGAAGCAAAACAGGTTAAATTTGCCCATTCCTAATTTTTACCCCTGCATATTAATCAAGTGATAATACATATGCAGGCAGCAAGAATCCTATGACTGGAAGGCAGGAAAATTAAATATATTCTCCTGTGTAATAGGAAAATGTGTATCTTTTCAAAATAATTGTTGATCTAAGAAAACAGCTTAAAATATATTTTAAAGTCACCACACCTGCACCCAACTTAATTCTGCCTACATTCTCCTTAGTCTCCTAGAAAAAAGAAGCATATTGTCAGAAGTAAAGATGAATTGCCTAGAGCTCAGTTGAGAGTTGCCTGCAAAATATTGTAGTTTCTCAAACTGATGCAGAAATGTAAGTATATTAATCATATAATGTGTATGGTGCTTTGAACCCTATATATATATATTTTCTAAGTCTAAACCATACAAGGCCATTATTTCAGGGATAACACAGATGTATCAATGGAAATGAAATAATGAAATCTTCAAACACAAATCATCACAGTTCTGATGTGTAGAGTGGGTCAGTCAGTGTTAATGATATATCTTGTCTAATGGTTTTAAATAATTATGATTTGTGTCATTTTAATAAAGAATCCGAGTAAAGAAATGCAGGCAATATTTCCTCCAGTCATCTCATTCATGTCCTAATTAATTCTTTCAGTTTCTAATCTTCTATTGTTTAATGGTGGTAGAAGCTGCACTAAAATCTTACTTCCGTTTTTCTCAGATATGTTCTTTGATACTTGTTTTAATTAATATTGTACATTACATAAAGATGTCAGCAAATTACCAAAAAGTAAGTGTTGCTTTATAAATACATTGAGTTATTGACAACTTTTGACAATACCATATCAATTCCATATAAGAGCCATGAATATCCTGTAAAGTATATAGTGAATAATGTAGCCCCTATTGTAAAATATAGAGGTATGTCACCATGGAATTCCATGACCATATAAAAACACAAGGCCAAGTGCTTTTATAAAGGTCATGGAACTCTGAGGTGACTTCTAGATATCCTCATATATTACAATAGGGGCTACATTATTTATTATACCTGTAATACACATGTTTAAGTGAGTCATGGGACTTACAAATTACATCACTGAACCCAGATTATAACGGATGACATCACCTACACCAGGGGTCCCCAACCTTTTTTACCCGTGAGCCACATTCAAATGTAAAAAGAGTTGGGGAGCAACACAAGCATGAAAAAAAGTTCCTGTTGGTGCCAAATAAGGGCTGTGATTGGGTATTTGGTAGCCCCTATATGGATTGTCAGCCTACAGGAGGCTCTGTTTGGCAGTACACCTGGTTTTTATACAACCAAAACTTGCCTCCAAGTCGGGAATTGAAAAATAAGCACCTGCATAAGGTCACTGGGAGCAACATCCAAGCGGTTGGTGAGCAACTTACACACGAGCTACTGGTTGGGGATCACTGATCTACACCATTTATAAGAATATCATTTACAGGATATTCAGGGCTCTTGTGTATCATTATAATAATACACAAGAGCCATGAATATCCTGTAAATTATATAGTGAATAAAGTACCCTCTATTGTAAAATATATACATATATATAAGGATATTATACGTTATCAAGAGGGTCGTAACTAGGAGTAGGCACGTGCCTAGGGCGCAAAGCTTGAGGGGCGCCAGGCACGTACCTTTCTCTGCTGCCTACCCCAGTCCGGTCTGCAGTCTTGGTCGTTGTGCTCATTTTACACAAGGGGTGACACGTCCGGTCAGTGCGCATTCAGGTTCGAGTGCACGCTTCATGTATTGGTCGCCCATGTGCGCAGCGGAGGGGGGCGATGCGGCCACCAGTTTGCTTGGGGCGCCCAGCCGGTTTGACCCGGTCCTGTTTACCAAGGAGTTCCACGACCATATAAAACACGAGGCCAAAGGAAGATGACTTATAAGGATATCATTTACAGGATATTCATGGTTCATGTGTATTATTTCCTTATAAATGTTTCTTAGAGATCAGTCAACTGTTATAATTGGTGCTGAGTCATGTAATTTTTGTCACATGACACACTGAAACTTATATTACAATAAATAATATATCCCCTGTTGTTAAATATAAGGTTATTTGAAGTCACCTCAGAGGTCCATGATATATATATAGAGCTCATTACCTTTAGTATTACATACCTTAGAATTATCCATTTACTATTCTTAATTTCACATTTATGTCCCATATCTCTCACTACTGCATTTATACAGTATGATTATCTTTGACTGTGATTTCAAGAGATTATTAAATTAGTCTTGTCTTCATTTGGAGTTTATGCCTCCAGATTAAATTATTTTTCAATATCTGAAGTGGGCCAATGAAGTAATCTGTCCCTACCCATATGGCTTGTGGCTTCCCACAGTGTGAAAACTCTTGTCCTTCATTTTGCTTAAAGTATTGATTTATGGTATCTGCTATATATATCACTGACCTTTTGTATTATTCAGTAGGGATTCTCAGATGCTCCAGTCGGGTTCCTTATGCTGAGATTGCTTAAAGGTACACTATGTTAGAGCATGGCGTGGTGTAGCATGCTAACTTAGTAACACATTTATACAAAAGACCAGAGCAGAGGAAAAATTTGTAGTTCGGTCATGAGTGGGCATTATTGATGGCCGAATAAATTCACCAGGCGCCATGCGTTAGAATAGTCGGCTGCATAAAAATAGCTGCACATGAAAATTGGTCGGATGCTCATCGACTTTAATGCATTTGGACAAAATAGGCGCATGTATAAAATTTGTTGCGGGTGCCAAAATTGACACACGTCAAAATAATTTTGACTTCAATGCGTTTCGCAAATTTTTGGGCGAAGTGAAATGGGACAAATTCACCCATCACTGGTGGGCATGAGTAAGTCTGAAAGGGGTGGTTCATATTAAAGTTATCTTTTGGTATGTTGTAGAATGGTTAATTCTGAGCCTTCATTATTTTTTTTCAGGTTTTTAATAATTTGCCCTCTTCTTCTGACTCTTTCCAGCTTCCAAATGAAGGTCACTGACCCCATCTAAAAAATCAAATAGTCAGTAAAGCTGCAAACCTAGTGTTATTGCTAATTTATTTTTAATCATGTCTATTTTCAGGACCTCTCCTAGCCATATTCCAGTCCAGCAATGCATGGTTGCTATAGTAATTTGGACCCTAGAAACCAGATTGCTGAGTTTGAAAACTGGAAAGCTGCCGAATAAAAAGGTAAATAACTCAAAAACCTACATCATACTAAAAAGTTAACTCAAAGGTGAACAACCCCTTAAGGGTTGCTGATTCTTTAGCTATGGCTTATTTCTTGATTGCGACATTGTAATTATTGTGAACACTTATATTGCGTTACTTGCCAAATATGGTCCTTAGAAAGCTTAAAATGAATGAGACCTTTTCAGAAATAGTATCACTCAGCTCCCCTTCATGTTCCTGTGGCTGGTTCTGATAGAAATGATACACTGGATAGGTTTAGTTTTAAAGGAAAGGACCATTTCTAGATGGTTCTTTTAAAGCAAGTGCCTTTAATATGCCCCTCTTGTGCACTTAGTCATTTTTCCATTCATCATTTCTATTGTCAGTTACCAGTTGGGGGGCTTCTAGATCTGTATGTAAGGCGGTATAGAAGCTGGCAATACAGATGAGAACTGCTAAGGCAATTGCTAACTGCAGCTGAAGGAAATTATAACCGAGACATTAAAAAGGAAATCTGTTCTGGGTTATCAAATATCATACACACCTGTCAACTTTATTTACCCCTTCAGTTTTGCGGTATTTAAGTCTAATGCACCCTGTCTACCCTGACGTGGAACAGATCCCTGAAGAGTCAAGTTCCGGTTTGTTAAATTTAATATGTTTGCTGTTTTTGCAAGAGTAAGCATAGGAAGTCCATTTCTAAAACAGGTATGTGATCTGTAATCCATAAAACTCTAAAGTACGGGATGGTCATCTCCCATAGATTCCATTTTAATCAAATAATTCAGCTTTTTTAAATAGTTTTTTCTTTTTCTCTGTAATAAAGAAACAATACCTTTTACTTGGTCCAAACTTAGATATAATTAATCCTATCAGTCCTATTGGGTTGATTTAACATTTAAATTCATTTTAAGCAGGCTTCATTTATGGAGATTCAAATTACAGAAAGATTTCCTCTATGGAAAACCCCAGGGCCTGACCATCCTGCATAATACTATATATTACATATAGTACAGGTATGGGATCTGTTTTCCGGAAACCCGTTATCCAGAAAGTTCCAAATTACGGAAAGGTTGCCTCCCATAGACTCCTCATTATAATCAAATAATCCAGATTTTTAAAAATGATTACCTTTTTCTGTGTAATACTAAAATAGTACTTTGTACTTGATCCCAACTAAGATATAATTAATCCTCATTGGAAGCAAAGTCAGCCTATTGGGTTTATTTAATGTCTAGGGACCCATAGGTTTTATTATGTTCCTATGGCTTTAAATCCCTACCCTACCATTTCCTTCATTACTAGGCAAAAGCCTATGTATCCATTTAAGAATTTCACTTATTAGTTATTGGCCAAAGGGTGTAATGACCAATTCCTGGGGGGGGGCTGCTTGGGCCTCTGTGTACTTGGAATGCCAGGGCCTATTTTGACTCCCAGTCCGGACCTGGTTACACTACATCTTATTGGGAGACTTCCACATAGCGAAGGCCCTGATCCTGATGTGTGAATCCAATGTAACCCATGCTCATTACCATTAGCTGGACATTAAATATTTGTGGTCTGGATAGGCCAGATTATCATTACACACCTTTACATGATTTCCTAGTAGACTTAAGATATGAAGATCCAAATACAGAAAAACCCGTTATCTGGAAAACCCCTGGTCCTGAGCATTCTGGATAATATGGTCCCATATCATATAATTACACAATATATAATTACATTTAATACTATAAGGAGCATAATCGTGGTAATTCCCAGTGCTATTTGTGGACAACAAATACTGGCTCTGGGCCTTGTGTGATCTCTGTGTTATGCTTGGTGAATACCAATGAGTGGCCTTGTATAGTATTCGTAGCAGCTGAACATGGTTTTATAGCATTACATGTCAAAAATGAATTATCCGTTAACAACCTAAATTTGGCTTGAATCATTCCTAGTATAAAATATACAGATTTAGGTATGCATATGCAAAAGCTGCTATAATAAAACTTAGCCTAAGCCAACAATATACTGTGTAATGGCTTGGCTGCCATTCAATCTATTTTTTGTTTTTTAGGGGCAGATTTATCAAAGGTCAAGGTGAATTTTTGAATTCAAAAAATTAGAATTTTGAGCTATTTTTTGTGTACATCGACTAGGAAGTAGTGATGGGCGAATTTGCGCGAATTTCGCGAAACGGCGAAAAATTAGCGAATTTCGCAAAACGGCGAAAAATTCGCGAAACGGCGCGAACCTTAAAATTTATCATGTACTGTCTATTTCAAAATTCGACTTCGACCATTTGCCATCTAAAACCTGCCTAATTGCTGTTTTAGCCTATGGGGGACCTCCTAGAACCAGTCAATTGGTCGGCTTTGAAAAACTGAAGTATTTTTTGCACTATTACTTCGATTTGTACGATTCGAATTCGGCCAAATACGAACCTATTTGATCGAAAACGGACCTATTCGGTAATTTCAGTTGGTCTTTTTAAATCCGAATTTCGAGGTTTTTCAAATTTGAAATCCGTCCCTTGATAAATATAATAAGTGTTGTTTAGTGATGGGCGAATTTGTCCCTGTTTTCGCTTTGCCGCAAAATTCGCAAAATACGTGAAACGGCTAAACCCATGGAAGTCAATGGGCATCAAAATCATTTTGACACACGTGACAATTTTTATATGCGCAGCTATTTTGTCCAAATGCATTTAAGACAATGGGCGTCCGAATAGTTTTGATGTGAGGCAATTTTTATGCGCACAACTACCATGACACATTTAAAAGCAAAATGCATCACAATGTTGTTTCCTGTTGCAAAAAGAAAAATCAACGACAAAGGATTTTTCATAATATTGTTATTGTAATGTTTCCATGCCAAATGGAGTTGAAGTTGTAGTAATGCATTAAGGATATTGTTTGGAGTACAATGATAGGCTAAAATCCTCAATGAACCAATGAATAAAAGAGAATACATAAAAATATGTCTGACGGTAAGATTCTTTTCTCATGAATCTAGTTGCCATGGAAACTTCTGCTGCAGAATTTTGTATGTGGGCTAACCAGTTACTAAAATGTTACTGTGGTAATATTAACAATGGATGTCTGCAGTATCTCTTTAGTTTTAAGTGGCTGATGAAGTGCTTTTATCACCTATTAGAGTCGCATAATGCAAAATATTTTCTGTTTGCCTGGAACCGGCTTCAGCATCATAAGTCCTTTAAATAACTATATCAGTATTACTATTATTATGTTTTATTTGAGAAAATCTGCAAGGCCCTGAGACTATTTGTTTCTGTTTGCTCTTACTGAAAGATGCAGTGGGTTGTTTTTTTTTTTTTGTCGTAAGTTCAATAAAGGTCTGCAGAAAAGAAAAGCTACATTGCTACAGTAGGTGGTTGCTTTCTTATGGAAAACAAGAAAATATGTTGTAGAAGTGTATTCGTGTGTGTATGTGTAACCATAACTTTTATTTTCTATTCATTTGGGACAATCGTTTACTTGCTTACTTCAGCTGTTAGCTTCCTTCTGTGCTCTCGCCCCTCATTTTACTGACTACAATACTATGGGCTAGGAAAATGGGCTCATTGTATAGGTGCTCATTATCTGACAGATAGCAGAACAAACAAAATCCACCACAGCTATTCTCCAGGGAAAGCAAAGTGCAGTTAGCTGAACTGTTTTTTTCATTATGGCGTTGATAATACTGTTTGCCTATAGTTCATTATAAAGGAAGGGAAGGCGCTGTAGCACAATTCAGCATTCTGTCCTAGAATCTTCTGCATGTGCCTTTTTATTTGCTGCAGTCAGGTTAATGAGCCTACCAGCCCACTTGATGTTGAGGACTTCATAACAATGAAAACTCTCATTAAATGCTGCCTGGCACCACTCTCTCATTGCAAAGGAACATTCAGATTATTGAATGCCTTTGTGCTCCTCATTCCTACTTGGCTATGGAGTCCAGCAGTGGCATCATTCCCGCACACTTCTGGCAATTGTCCAGTCATATGGCTGCCCTCTTCAGACTGTATGGGCATTTGCCAATCTAAGCTGTACTAGAAGGCAAACAGGGATGGCGCACGACATGTTTGGAAGATTTCCAAGCACACAGCTGAACTATTTGGCATGTTCCCTTTTCTTTAACCAATTCATTGTGTAACCAGTGCATTGAGTTTTAACAATAGTGTATCCCTAAAAATGTATTACATGTATGGGATCTGTTATCCAGAAACCCGTTATCCAGAAAGCTCCAAATAAGACTAAATTTTATCCAACTAATCCAAATTTTTTAAAAGGATTTCCCTTTTGTAATCATGTAATAATAAAACAGTACCTTGTACATGACTCAAGCTAAGATATAATTAATCCTTATTGGAAGCAAAATCAGCCTATTGGGTTTATTTAATGTTGACAAATACAAGAGGTCCTCTGCACTCAACCCATTATCAATATATTTAAGACAGATGAAAATTGAGCGTAGGACTGGCCAGATATGGGATGACTTTGACGTAGTTGGCCAGCTTAAATATATTGCAATATATGGACAAACAATCCCTGTTTTGTTTAAAGGGTAAGGCATTTTTAGTAGCAGTAGTAGCAAAATGTCTCTGTCTTAAATATATTGATAATGGGTTGAGTGCTGAGGACTCTTGTATTTGTCTATATGTATTTTTGTGGTCACAGCCTCATTGCACCTAATGGTTTTAAAAATTAGTGGTGAGCACAACTTTCCCTCGTTTGTTTATTTAATGTTTACATGATTTTCTAGTAGACGAAAAACTATGAATGCAAAAATCCCGAAAAATTTGTGATTTTCTTTTTTATAAAATCAGACTTTTCAAAAAAATCACGAATCTTTCGGAATTTATTAAACCCCGGATGGGAAAAGTCCAAATCTGAAAATCCAGCATCTCAGACCTGTCGAGGTTGCATATCAGTCAATGGGAAAAGTCCCAATGATTTTTTGACATGCGCTGTGTTTTTGGCAATACCCCGAAATTTTCATAGTTTTAGGGCAAAATTCTGAGTTGTAGGGTTTAAAAATCCGAAAGAATCATGAAAATCGGATGAAAAATCTAAAAAAAATCGTGAAAATCAGATTTTTCAAGATTTTTTCAGATTTTTTCCCGCAAACAAAATTTTCGTGAAAGTGTATTAATAAATAAGCCCAAAAAACCCGTGCGGATTTGGTCGGAGTTTTTTTCAGAAAATATTGAGATAAATTCGTACTTTGATAAATAACCCCTGTAATGTATGAAGATCCAAATTATGGCAAGATCTATTATCTGGAAAACCCCCTAATCATTCTGGATAATAGGCTCCATACCTGTACTGCTACATTGAATTTGCAATATCAATTTTCATGACTGCCCCATGTATTAGGCACTAAAAAAAAAATAACATTTTGGTGTGTGCTGTATAGCTGTAATATTGAGATGATTTTAGCAGCAGTGCCATCATGATTTATGGTTGGGAATCTTACTAAGTATGTTGTGGTCATTGGTTTTATCTGAAACCCATATTTTACTTCATGGCAGTGTGACTGCAATAAGAAAGTGTAGCAATGCAGAAAAAAACTACTCCAAGGTGGTATTAAAATATGAATTTTATAAATATGCTGTGTCTTCTTCTGGAATTCTGGAATAGATTTCATTATGTGTTTGTTTTTCAGCCTGCATAAAAGCCACAGAATAAACTATAGCAACCAACTATACTGTAACTCTGAAGTAATGGATATCTGAATCCTAAGCAATACTTCACTAAGCAATATATCCAATAGATCTCGGCATATGTAAAGGAATTCCAGGAAAAGAAACAATAAAGTATTGTGTATTTCTTGAGAAATCTTATTAATATAAGTATTTTTTCAATATCAAACTTTACACCTACCTCTAAGGTTGATTTTAGATACAAAGTGAAAGCATATTGATTTCCCTATAGAAAATTCTAAGTTGATGTTCTAGTGAACCATTATGAAAAACAAGGAGACAAGATTGTCAACTCTATGGATGTGCTGAATAATCACCCAATCCCCTATTGTTGCCACATTGGTTTTTGGATGCTTCATTAGATACTCAATATCGAGAAAGGTCCCTGAGTGGACCGAAACGTCACGTTGGCTGTAACTGCACATATTTAAATACAATTTTTTCACTGAAACCCCTGGAGTTGCTGGTCATTGGAACAGTGTATGTATATATATATATATATATATATATATATATATATATATATATATATATATATATATATATATATATAAATATATAGATATTCACAAAGTACCTGCACTCCTTCCTTGTTGGCGAGAGTGGGTGCTTGGTCAATCAGAGTATACAATGTTCAAAGTGGACCAGCACACCAAATCTTCAATCAAAAAAGGTTTATTTCAACATCACTCAAGTGTCCAACGTTTCGGCCCACATTAGGGCCTTTATCACTTTGAACATTATATATATATATATATATATATATATATATATATATACAGTATATATATATATATATATATATATATATATATATATATATATATATATATATATATATATATATATATACTTTTTTGCATTCCTCTGGATCAACTAGCAGTTAGGCAGGTTAAAAGAGAGTTAAAAGGTTGAACTTGATGGACTTGGAACCTGTTATCCAGATTTCTTGGGACCTGGTGTTTTCTGAATAATGGATGTTTCTAATATTTGGATCTCCATACCTTAAGTTTTCTAAAAAACCATTTAAACATCATACAAACCCAACTGGATTGCATATCCACAAAAATGTATTAATTACATCTTAGTTAGGGTCAAATACAGGTGTCACGATCGGTACCCAAAATCCACAACCAATGCTAGGCTCCCTGGACTCGGCTCTTGCTTCCGCCTTTAACAGACGCTTTTCCCCCGTGGGAGGAGACCTTGGCTAATTGGATGCCGCCAGGTCTTATTAAGAGAGGAGCCAAGCTAAGGGTTCTGGACGAGCAGAGGGACACGATTTTTAGCAAAGTCTTTTTGGGCAGAAAGTAGCAATTCAAGGAGCAGACAGAATATGTAGTCAAACCAGGCCGGGTCAGTGCAGGCAGAATTCGGGTGAAGTCAGACAGACAAAGGGTCAGAACCAGGATATCAATCAGAAGAGTCAGACAGGCACAGGTCGGAATACAGATATCAGAATAGTCGTTTACCAGGCAGAGGACGGGATCACAGAAATCAGGAAAGTCAGGCAGGCAGGGTCAAAACAGGAATCAGAACACAGGAACAATCAGGATAGCACCCAGGAACTCTCTAAGATGAACCTAACAATGGGCAATATTTAAATACACAAGGTCCCTTTAAATAGTTTAAATTTTGCGCCACTCAGCGTGATGACGTCATCATGCCGGCGACGTAACTTATAACTCAAGCCTGTATATAGTCTATGGGAGACAACCTTCTGGTAATTCTGTGCTTTCTGGATAATGGGTATCTGCATAACGGATCCAATAACCTGTATATGCTCCCTCTTGCCAGAATGCTTCTCTGTGTGCGCTAGAATCTATTGAAATTGCCATGTTAGGTGTCATCATAGGTGTCATTACCGTATATACTCGCGTATAAGCCGAGTTTTTCAGCCCCAAAAATGTGCTGAAAAACTCGACCTCGGCTTATACGCGGGTCAGCTAAATCCCTGCACATACCGTAGCCAATCCCTCACCGGCCGCAGATACGAGGCTCCTTCCGCGGCCCCAACACACCTCCCTCTCCCATAGCGCATCAGGACTGTCTGTGACTGACTGTCACGATCGCCGCCCGGAGCAGGTCCAGGAGCTCCGGGCGGCGCGTCCTTCCCTGCCGGCGTCGCTCCCAAAATGGCGGCGCCCATGGCCGCCGTGGGTAGCGGCGCCGCAAGTTAAGAGATGTAAAAGGGCAATATTTATTTAAATATATATTCCAGTTTGGTAAGATTTTTTAATATGCCACTTAATATGATATAAACTACCTGTTGCTTAAGTGTTCATTTTGGGGGGTATAGTTTTTCTTTAAAGCCCAGATTTAAAACATTATTTTATGGTTTCACGTGTCGGTGAGATGGATGAGATTCAATATAAGTAGAAACTCTTTTCACTTAATTCACTTTCATTTTTTCTCACAGACTTCAATCGAGTTTACATGTGATAAACAGTGAGATATGTTTTTCTCACTGAATTGCATCTGGCTCTATGGGAAAATCTGAAATTCAATTAGGAGATAAGTCTTTCTCATCAAATTGAATCCCAATGTGTTTTTCTTTCTACCATGTACAGGTATGGAACCTGTCCAGAAAAGCCCAGAATGCTCAGGACTTGGGCTTTTCTGGATAACAAATCTTTCCCTAATTTGGATCTTCATTCTTTAAGTCTACTAAAAAAAACATGTAAACATTAAATAAACTCATCTGGGAACCCTGGCTAGAGGTCTGTCCTAAAGCAGATAAAGAGATTCAATAAATGCAAATGTAAGAGATAATATATGTAATATGTCTACACCTTCCTATTTTAGCATGTGTAAATCCTGTGAGAACAGATGTAACATGCAATACACACATGGATCTAATATGTAAAATACCTTATGCTCCAAATGTTAATCTAATAAACTGTGGTCATGCGAGACCAATTACATTCTGCATCAACAATGCCTACTTTGTTTGTTGTTAATTTTGTGCTGTTTGTTTAAAACGCAAAATAAAAAATTAAATAAACTCAATAGGGTGGTTTTGCCCACAATCAGGATTAGGGATGCACCAAATTCACTATTTTAGGATTTGGCAGAATCCCGAATCCTTTGTGAAAGATCTGGCCAATTACAGAACCAAATACAAACCCTAATTTGCATATGTAAATTAGGGAAACAAGGATGATAGAGAGTAAAAAAAGAAAAACTTTTGATTCCTTGTTTAGGTGATGAAAAGTCACGTGTTTTTTTAGATTCGGATTTGGTTTGGCCAGGCATTTGAATCCGGCCAAACCCAAATCCTGCTATAAAAGGCCACATTTTTGCCAACCAAATCCCGGATTCGGTGCATCCCTAATCAAGATTAATAATACAAATTACATAGAAAAGTTAAATAATTTTAAAAAATTTAGATTTTTTGGATACTGTAGATGACCTTGCCGTTATATTGATCTTTCTGGATTATGGGTTTCCAGATAACAGATCACATATTTTTTTGGATCTTTTTTTTTTTCTATTTTTGGATCTTGACCTTTATCATAATGCACTAAACTCTATGGTTTCTATGTCTACCATATAACATTATATATGTATACTAGTCTGTATTTCAAGGACTTCTACAGGTATCATACTTTAATGATGTCTGAACATGTACAACAGTGAATTCCACTGTAAATGGGGATAATCGTTTCTGCAATAATAAAAATCCACGTTCCTGACTATATATTTTTCTCAAATAGTGCACGCACATCAGATTTTAGAATGTATTGACTTATGTGCCAAGCTGTGAGTTATTAGTGTCCCATACATAGCAGACAGACGGTATTTAATTGAATAATGACACTTTCAAATGTCGTTTTTTGATATGCAAGATTCCATTATAACAAGTGCGTGGAAAACTCCATGCCGCATGTTGGAAAGAAAGGGAAGGTTATGCAGTTGTCATTTCCATTTCATGTCTATAGTGGTACAAAACAACAGGCTTTGCTAATATAATGCTTTGACTCCAGCCATTTTTGCCATGGTCTGCTTGTGCCTTGCTTTGCAGTCTCCGAGCGTGAGGAGGTGTAAACACAACGCATTTTTCAGCACACAGATCGATAGTGCATTGATGACTTTCTGCCGACCTTTAACCCCATTGAAATACCAATAGGAGAGAAGTAGATCTTGAATTCTATGAGGGCTGCCTGGCTTAAGCTCCCAATTTTGCCATCGATCGAAAGCCATCGTTGTGAATAAAGCTTGAGATTTCAAAGCAATAGCAAGCAATTTTTAAAGGTCAGGCAAAGGTTTGTGTTTCGTTTGACCTATTATTTCATTTTACTGCATATACTTTGTATCCGGTAAAAGTAGTAGGGGGGGGGAATTAAGATTTTTTTTTTCCTGATGTATTTTTAGTAAGCCTTTGGGCATTTTCACTGTCCCTAAAAGAACATGGTTGCGTGGCAACCTCCCAGTTGCTATGGAGACTTCATGTGTAAGCAGCTGCTGAAATCAGCATTAACTCCAGGCTTGCAGGTTTTTCATTCCAATACATAGGGAGGGGAAAACAAATAGCATCGCACACGTCTGCAAAAGGGAAGTCACCTAGATAATGTCACTCGCCAGCATATGTTTCACATTTATTCTCTCCCCTGTTTTATGGCTACAATTACAGCAAAGCTAAATTTACAAAATGATATAGTTTTAATTTGCCCCAGTTGTTTGTGTTTCACTTTCAATATAGTCTCTCATAAGCGGCGTTTCGAAACTGCAGACAGAGATTTCTTTATACAAAATATTTCCTCTTCCATAACAAACTCCAACTCCTCCTTAGAGCTGATATCACACTAATGAAATTCTGATATAAAGAAAATGGCGTTCCCGGTGTTCTTGGTGTTATAATTGACGTCCAACCCACTGTAGGTACTGACCTGCAAGTGGCAACATCCCCCGCCTGTAAAGCTCTTCCCACCGTGGATGTTTTAAAAATAACATTAAAAAAAATATTCAGAAAAGTTTTTACTGATATATATGTCTAATGTTCTATTATTTATTTGACAAGAACCTCTAGCAAAATATAATTGGAAATGTAGGTGGCAATTTCAAATTCCGTTTTAAGCACAGGATATTTTATTCATTAATCAAACTCATCACAGAGTTGTGAGCTGATTCATGAAAAGATCTATTACCCAGAACGCTTGGGACCATGTGGTTTTCAGCATAGCAAGCACAGAACACCCTGTTACTAAAAATATTAAAATTCCGAAAAATAGGATTTCTTTCCACCACGTTACCACCAAATATGTTATATGTTTGACACTATGAGAGATGTTATTACTGTTTTTCTCTTTTTAGAAAACGAAAACCTGTATGACTCAAAAATGAAGCCAAATTAAAGAAAAGGATATGTCACTATGACAGAAATGCCAATTTACAGTTTGATAACCCCGTTAAAAGAAAAATCAATGTATCCAAAATAAGCTTCTATCTATCTATGTTTTGACCACCTTTACATTGGGGAAAATAAAATGATCTTTAATGATTTGAGCTTTATGTTGTTATTGAGTTTGAAGAATATCACATATAAATCAAAATGAATCATAGTTTTTGCTTGTTAAAAACACTTGGATGAAGGGAAATTCCACTATTTTGCTACCATAAATTGCAACACTGCAAGGTTTTTCTAGGTTAAATTCTGGCAGGGGTGTAACTACAGAGGAAGCAACCCCTTTGGCTGCAGAAGGGCCCAGGAGGTATATTGGCCCCATGAGGTACTTATTAATATACAATTTCAATAAATATTGCTAAAACAGGCCAGCCTCTAGACATTTTGGGGGCCTGAAAAATCATTTGCTGTGGGGCCCAGCAACATCTTGTTATGCCACTGAATTCTGGATACAAGTTGTGAATAGTGCTGGCTGTATTGGTTGTAATAGAAGTCATGTATTCATATTTATTATTGCAAATGCAACTTCTAGTCTGAAATCTCACACTGAGGTATGTATGCTATTGATATAATGATACTTTTTTTTTTATCTCAGCATTTGGTATTAAAATCTCCATATTTAAGGCCCACAGCCTAGCTAGAACAAATACATTTGTGCAACACTTGACTTGAAGTCTAACAGAAGTGACCCGAGAGGAGGAATGTAAAATTCCACTACAAAAAAAGAAACTTTTTCAGGACAGCAATCGACTCACATAGAAATACAAACAAACATACTTCCATGCCAAGGGCAGAGATCATCATACTGGTGCAATAAAGGTGCACAAAAAGTATCCAGTATATGTTTGTTAAATTATACTTTCTGTTCCCAAGGACAAATACTGTACAGGGTGTAGAATTCCTTAATATAGTATATAGAAGTGACCAGCCTTGGGCTAACCAGTGTTTATTTTGTACATTATTGTACGTGAGGTGGCAAAACGTGAATGGTTTTAACTTTTGGGGAGGGATCTCCTGGGGTATAAATCTTGTGACCAAATGGAACAATATACAAATATACAAAAAACAATTTATTTGCACAATTCTAAAGGTTTACACATGTATATATACACATGTATATATCCAATTTGGGGAGGGATCTCCTGGGGTATAAATCTTGTGACCAAATGGAACAATATACAAATATACAAAAAACTATTTATTTGCACAATTCTAAAGGTTTACAGATGTATATATCCAATTTCTGCCAATATACTGCACATTTCATGTTTAACATATTTATTGTGTATTTTTAAGTGCCTTTGTGTGATGTACTAGCTGGAGCCACGTTTTCTCGTCTCACTGTATATTCGTACACTGCTGAGATGACAATAAAGTTTACTTTGACTTTGACAATAGTCATGCCTATGAATAAGTGCCAGTGGGTACGAAACGCTTAAGGCGGAACATCAATTGGTCTATATGCCTATTTGTTAATATTTATGCTGAATAAAGTATCATTTTTTAAACTTTGAAAGAATGCTTTGGAATATATTTTTGGACTTGATATATGTGCCCTTTTGAGCTGGGGGCTATATTCCAATGTTTTTTGGCCCTTTTTTGACAGGCCTTTATAGATTGCAGCAGTTGATCAGTAATTTCGACATTATTGTACAAAGCCTTAAAATGTATTTTGACCCTGTTTCACTCCTGGCAAGGGAATGATAGTGATTTTACATTCTCAGAATATATGTGAGAGACATTCATTATTAATTTTGTGTTGCAGCATTTATACTTAAAGTGGTATAAATAGGGACAAAGTACAAATGACAACTAAACGGAACAATGGGTTGCTGAGAGCTTACAACCTGTTTTGAATATATAGCCATAGATGAAGACTGAATTTACTGTGGATCTACTAACAAATGGGTTTAATTTCTAGCTCTACATTGGCATATAAAGTAAGGTATCCCTGCACATATTTAAGGTTTTCTATGCATGAGTAGTATGTTAGCTTTGCCCAATATGCTTATACTTTGCTTCTGTAATTCATCAATATTCCTTCTGACAGTTCTGACATGCCCATTCATTTCTTATTCTGTAAATGTCTGGCACTAGAAGGTAGCGATTAACTCAACCGGTGCCCTAATTAGCTTTAATATAATAACAAACTCAATTGGTCTTAAGATTTACCCCTAGCATTTGCTTCTAAACACAACTAAACCCAACTCAACATTTTAGCCAACTACATAATTTTGTTTCTTAAATAGTACAAGATAGTTATCTGAATCATAATAAAAAAATTCAAGTGAACGTTATTTTTGATTCTTACTATGAAACAACAAGTTTTTGGAGAGTTATATTTTTCTTTATGGAAATGAGCCAGTAGTCCTTAATGCAATGTTTTTATCAGTAACAAACACATTTCGGATGAATCAAAACACTTACCAAAAGTTTTGATAAATGGGGAAAATATTGAAATGCTGGGAGTTGCTCGTGATTCACCAGTTTGATATCTGATGAATCTGCCAATAGGGTTTAAATAAAATTGATTACTGATAAAAGGGCACAGAGAATCTACAAAAGTAGTAGCAGTAATTGTGTACAGTTTGTCCTAGTTGTCAACAGTCAGCAGCCAATCAGCAGTTAGCTTTGCACTTTTGTACTTTATCACTACTGAAAGTGAGTGTTTGATTGGTTACAAACAATTAACAGTGGGATTATTCCCTAGTAAGGGTAATAAATTGAGATATATTCTATAATATTTTGTAATGCCATTTATATTATAAGGATTGAAGAGTGTTCAGATTACATTCATACTGAAATGTTCTTCAATATTATGCCTATGATAACTTCATATAATTTAACACACTAACTCCAGTTATATAGAAAGCTTGGCTGATCAGCAATTTATGTTGTTATCAATATAAAAAATATTGAATATCCTCACTGCAGAACATATATAAAGAGCTCTGCTGAATTTATCCTCCTGCTTGGTTTATTTGGAGGCCACAGATAGACAAGAACCTTTATCAAGGAAAAAACAATTACATATTATATATATATATATTATTATATATATATATATATATATATATATATATATATATATATATATATATATATATATATATATATATCACGATCCAATGAGTATCCGCACTCCAAGGCACACTGGTGTAGCTTATCCAGCTGGGGTGCACGGGTAAAATATATGTATTTGAATCTTCAGAAGAACCAGCACTCCCGTATATAAAAATAAACAGATATTTTTTATATACGGGAGTGCTGGTTCTTCTGAAAATTCATATATATATATATATTAGTTTAAGTATATTTCTCTTTAATAATACTAAACAAGTGGGTGTATTAAAGGGCAGCTGTTCACTTTAATCACATGGGAATTATATGTGGGGATGGCAATATGAGTTCATAAAAACCAATACCTGATGCCCGATATAAACACATTAATAAACCTTTCTTCCTTTTACCCTCATTTGCCTATTTTTGTACAAATCCTATGAGTGCCATCACTGTATATGCCATATATATATATATATATATATATATATATATATATATATATATATATATATATATATATATATATATATATATATATAAAATAGTTGAAAAGACCCGCACTTCATTTTGAAGCATCCTTGAGAAAGGCCCCAATGTGGGGATTTATGTACACAATAAAAAGAATTAGATTTTTTCACAAAATGGAATGCCGGTCTTTTCAACTATTTTATATGTAATACCTTTGACCCTGCACCCGAATCGAATCAAGTGAGTCCGGATGAGAGTGTGGCGGCTGCAGTGTCGGACTGGGACACCAGGGGCCCACCCAAAAACCTTTGACTAGGGGCCCACCAATTAATCTTAGACCAGGGGCCCACTCTTAGTACTATTATTCTTCCTCTCCTCGCTCAACCTCTATTCTCCTAGTCTCTTTTCTTTACATACTATAATACTATAACCTGTTATTCCATCTATTTAGCCTCTTTGTTCTCATAAAAATAGGGAATGACCATGAAAAGTATTTAGCAGCATGAGGGCCGACTGACACCTGGGTGGCACTGGGCGGCTGCTATGAATTGTGTATATATATATATATATATATTTCCACAGCTACTGTAAATTTCTCCTGAGAATATATGACACATTATATAAACAACTGCTAAAAATACTTTCATATATTTATCTGCATTGTTAAAAATAGCTCCTGTCTGGATGAGGTGATATTTCAAGGCATCAGTATATAAAACCTTGTATGTGTGAGACAGAGAATGAGCAAACAACAGGGGAAGCATAAAATGACTTGATGTGATTAAAGGCATATATAATAAATGGACAGTAGTGCACAAGGAGAAGATGTTATATTGAGTGCAGGAAAGGCGACTGCACTATTCTACTTGTTATGAAAATGGGTTGCTACAGAATAATACAGTAGATCCACCCCTGGACACAAGGGGTTATTACACATAACTGCACACACAGGCCTGCACACAAGGGAAAATTAGTGCAAAGCCGATAAACACACACAGCCTCAACACACAAGGGCTTAACACAGATGCCACTAGTCAGCAAAGGTACATACAAATCTGCTGCACCAGAAAAAAAAAGTAAACACACAGACTGTAGTATAGAATAGGATTAACAGTCAGGGGCTCAGTCCAATCGTCCGGCTCAACTTCTTTATTTTATTCTTCATTTCCCCCAAAGAAATAAGAATACTTAACTTACAGAGAAGCAACAATATATCTGTGTCTTTTGGCTATTGCAGAAACTACATCTCTTTAAGGAAAGGTGTGCTTTGTCAAGCATGAACATACACGATAATCCCGGAGATAACAGGCAAATGCATTTGGACATAGATTGCACTATTGTGAAAAGCAAAGAAAGGCTTTATGCAACACCATTAACTGAGTCTGGTCCCGGAATATGTAATATCCTGTCTATCAGCTTGTCACTTTTCAATCAGAGATCAGACAAGTAACAACAGGTCATCATGAACTGTGAAATAGGTTGTATGTAATTACAATGCGTAATAAACTCATCAGTGTTTTCTCCTTTTCAAACTGCTGTGGAAAATACAGTTACTATGAGTCAAGGCACAAACAGTTTCCCTTAACGTTTTATGTGCTGGAATTACTCGTGGTAACTAATGTCGAGAGGGGACTTGGGAGACATACATTCCTTGCAGGCTAGTATTATTTCTTTTTACATTTTCTATGTAGCAAAAGCTGCAGCATATACTATTCCTGTACATTGTTTTCACCTATGTTTCAATACATGTATTATATACACTCAGATACTAAGAGCATGGCATTAGAATGTGCTAAAACATTGACTGTATGGAACAAATAATATCAATTACGCTGTTAGGTTTAAGCAGGTATAGGATCCATTATCTGGAAGTCTGTTATCCAGATTGCCTTTTTCTCTGCCATAATAAAACAGTACCTTGTACTTGATCCAAGCTAAGATATAATTAATCCTTATTGGAGGCAAAACAAGCCTATTGGGTTTGGTTTAGTTAATGCTTAAATGATTTTTTAGTAGACTTAAGGTTTGACCATACAAATTACAGAATGATCTGATACCAAGAAAACCCTGGATAACAGATCCCATACCTGTAATACTGAGTGCCTATATCTTAATATCTAAATTAAATATAATATATTACCAATGTTAGGCCACAGCAGCTTGGTTTCAAATATTTAATACAGTGGTATCATGGCTAGAAAGGGACAATTGTATTTAAGCATATGAAACACATAAAAACAAAATATTTTCCAAGAGGTAGAAAGCAGATTCGGCTGCATGTGTACCTTGTTTTTTGTTAAATACATTCAGTTCCACTATCCCTAAACATGTGGCTGGCACAAAATGCTTAAGGAATTATTATACATATATTTTAGTTTATCTGTAAAATCATTGTATCCATAGGAAAGATCATACTGTATGAAATTCTTCTTTGGTTGATACACTTTAAATTAGCTTACATGTACTGCACAAATTAGGATATACCACTTTGATCTGAAAAGAAAGCCAGTCGCACCATATCAGCTCTGAGTTGAAACCGGTTGAATGGCAGGGCACGTACGTCATATGGATTTGCCAACAGCATATATGCAGCATTTACATATACATATATATATATACACCATATATAGAATACTAAAAGGTGTGTGAGCTCTTGGCACATGTATGTATCCCCAATGAACAGGTGCACGGCACAGCAGGCTTCATGAAAGCCACTAAATCATTAATCCAATGGAAAAGCTGGATTAAATTCTTAGAATAGATGTCCTTAGGTATCCCCATGTCTTTACAAATAGAAATTTATCATACCTCATAAATGATTTATCCTTGCCCCATGATATGTTATATTCACTTGACATCAAAATGAAAGTGGCTCGGGATCTTTCATAAAATGTCTGTCCATAATAACTGTTTAGAAATGCTCTCACTTTATTCTTTAATGTTTAAAAATAAAAGGTTGCGGCTGTACAATTTCCAGTGATTATGAACATATGTTTTCTAGAATAATACATGGTGCAGGAATAGGATCTGTTTTGCAGAAATGTTATCCAGGAAGCTCTGAAAATTCAGCAGTCATTTCTCATCGTGTCCTCTTTGTACAGGTGTGAGACAGAATGTTCAGGACCTGGGGCTTTTCCGGATAATGGATCTTTCTGTAATTTAGACTTAGACCTAAAGCCTACTAGAAAATCATGTCAACATTAAATACACCCAATAGGCTGGTTTTGCTTCCAATAAGGATTAATTATATCTTATTTTGGATCAAGTACAAGGTACTGTTTTATTATTACAGATAAAAAGGAAATCATTTTTAAAGATTCGGTTTATTTGGATAAAATGGAGTCTATGGAAGACGGCATTTCCATAATTCTGAGCTTTCTGGATAATGGGTTTCCGGATAACGAATTCTATAAATAATTATTCATCAATTTGCTATTTCTATATGATAATAACGCAGCATTTTGTATTTGATATTAACTAAGCATACATTTATCCTAATGGTAAAACAGGCCTAATGGGTTTTTTAAAATGTTTACATTTTTTTAATTATCCTTAAGGCATGATGCGCCACCTTATGTTAAGACCCTTTATCTGGAAACCTACAGGTTCCGAGCATTCCTGATATACATAAGGCATGTCTGTGGCATGATAATGATACAAGTCAAAGATTCAGGTCTTATTATTTATGGATGAGCTTAGTAGAATGAATCCCTGTGTAGCTGTTGTCATTAGCTATTGCTATTTTTAAAACAACCCTGAATTTAATCAGGATCCTGCTTTGATGCAATCCCCTTTAATATCATCAAATTTATATATATATATAAATATATATATATTTTTCCTTTTTATGGAATAAGGCAGGAAAACCACAGTGAACATTATATAATGTTAAAACTAATACATAATTGCTGCACATTTCTAAAAATGGTCACATTAAATCATGTCATTTCCTCAGTATTGAAGTGGAAAGGATTCGTTCTGTCTTATTCCCATAGAAACATAAAAGCATATATAAGAAACGCAGGAGTTCCATCTTGCTAAGCACATAAATGATTAATGAGGGTTTCATAAGTGACCTTCCATAAGTGAGAGCAAGAGAGAATGCAGGCACTTTCTATGTTTTCACTGTGTTTCAGCGGGTCCATTGACTAGAATTGTACATAAACACTACAAGGGGGTTTTGGTACAGTAAACCTATAACAATAAGGTCCGGGCTTCTTGTGAATGTTTCTTTTCAGCACTGCAGAGAAAGGGTATGTTACATCACCGGACAAGGTCGAGTGCATGCTTCTGCAGTCTGTATTTCTATTTCTGTGTCAGATCATACAACTGGGGCAATGAACTGAATGCAGTGATCAAATATCATGCAAATATCAGCAATAATGGGCATTTTCGCTCATGTTTGCAAAGATGAGTCTATGGCATCAATAAACGCAAGTATTCTTTATTTTAACACAAAAGGGGTTTTCTTTTTTTTAACCCTCCAACAGAAATGAGAACCGGGATGCTTGTTTATTGCATTGCTTTTAGCTGTCATGAGAATCATTTCAAATGCAGAAGATAAATATGACCGCAGGGCACTGGACACCTAGAAAACTAGGGTGGGTTTCAGAACTGAATGTTATAGACAAAACAGGGTTTGCATAAAACACAGAAAAGCATATGATAACTTCCAGAAGAAAAGGGGTTAAGATTTCTTTTTTTTTTATCTTCAACATTTTGGAATGCATTAAATATTTAAATTAATTTAAAAGGAAAAAAAAGACAGCACTGTGTTAAAGCACATATCAACCTCTGGATGAATAAAAAAAATCTGAATGTTAAAATCTGGCTCATTTTGTTATTGCCGTTCTACTGTCCCCTTTATCTTTAGACAACAGAGTCAGGACTTCTGACATGGACTGAAAACTAATCTTGTTTTCATTTTAATATTTTCTTTTTTATTCAAAGCTGAGGTTATCACTTAAATTCATCAGTACATGATACATAATTATTTCTGTTTAACAGCTTGCTCTTATTCAGAACCCCCCATAACGTGTGCACATTTAGTTTCATTTTGTTAGAAATATGTTATACATCTTTTTTCCTTGCTTTATAATAATGATATACTGTGCAAGCTGCTTTTTCCCTTCAGCCTCTCCTCAATTTCTATTTATCTTATATTATGCAGGTGTGTATATGGGTAGGTGTTCACTCGCTCCTTTCCTCCTATCACTGGCTGACAACCAAGTGTCAGCTCTCAAAGGGGGTGGGAATTTCAAGAATCATCAGCAGTATCCAGAAAAGAAGTCAATTTCTATACAAATGTTTTTTGGGGGGGAGGGATTAGTTCCCACTGCACCTGCCTTTTAATATCTAAATGATCAAACTGTATAGGCAGCAAACTATTGTGTATTATTCTCATTTTACTTAATGCAATATTGTATAGGTTTAATCTACATCTGCAAAGACAGAGCTTTTGCAGGACTGTATAATAATATTATAGCATAATAAGTTCTATAGCATTCAGTGTACGGATATTTTTATATTTCAGTGAATGAATTATTCAAATAATTACATCTCAATAAATAGATTGCAAATTAAAGTTTTTGAGAGCCACCACAATCTGTACATAGAATAAATCCATTCCATATATATTTTATATATATAAATATAGATGATAGATAGATAGATAGATAGATAGATAGATAGATGATAGAGAGAGAGAGAGAGAGAGAGAGAGAGAGAGAGAGAGAGAGAGAGAGAGAGAGAGAGAGAGAGAGAGAGAGAGAGAGAGAGAGATAGATAGATAGATAGATAGATAGATAGATAGATAGATAGATAGATAGATAGATAGAGAGATAGATAGTTAGAGAGAGAGAGATGATAGATGATAGATAGATAGATAGATAGATAGATAGATAGATAGATAGATAGATAGATAGATAGATAGAGATAGATGATAGATAGAAAGAAAGAAAGAAAGAGAGAGAGAGAGAGAGAGAGAGATGATAGATAGATAGATAGATAGATAGATAGATAGATAGATAGATAGATGATGAATAGATAGATAGATAGATAGATAGATAGATAGATAGATAGATAGACAGATAGATAGACAGATAGAAGGAGGGAGGGAGGGAGGGAGGGAGGGAGGGAGGGAGGGAAGGAGAGAGGAAGAGAGATGATTAGATTAGATATAGAAAATCATGTAACCCATATTAGTTAAAACTGCAGTTACAACTGCAATCTAACTGCAATCTAATATTAGCTCATTAATCACCAAACATTAATGTAAAGTTGTATCGAAGGCAAAGAGGTTAATGTCAGTGATCCTCAGCAAACAGCATTGTGGAAAATCTTTGTGCCTTTTTGATTCTGTGTTTCATGTTACCCA
Source organism: Xenopus laevis (assembly GCF_017654675.1). Classification (NCBI taxonomy): domain Eukaryota; kingdom Metazoa; phylum Chordata; class Amphibia; order Anura; family Pipidae; genus Xenopus; species Xenopus laevis. The sequence goes on from NC_054381.1 coordinate 126,149,119, forward strand.
GCCTCGTCACATTTGCTCAGTGGAACAAAAGGAGGTCACCCAGACCTTGAATGGCTCTAATGCAATTTCTGGCGGAATGTAATATTTGTACAGTTTCTAATACAAATTATGTGCAGTTTAGTTTAAGGAAAAAGCAAACTGCATCCATCACAATCTTCTCAGAACAAGCTGCAGAAAATTGCAGGGTGTTGTCTGGAAGCTCACCTAAGCAGAGACCTTTTCAACAACTGACTATGAAAAATGATACACTATTCATGCAGAGACTGTAAAAATAGGAATTGAGGCTTTGAATATCCCACCAAGAGAGAAATTCAGCCCACTCAGAATAAATCAGCTGCAAGGGTTCTTTTTCCTCGTATGGAACCATGTAGGGAACACATTTGAATCTATTTTCACCCAAAATTCTTTATAAATCCTTAGATCAAAATATTCCTGCTGGGTCTGAAATGTTTTTAAGAGGGTAAAAGAAGTGTGTGCGGGACTATCAAATAGTGTTTTTGCAAATCAGTCGTCTGAATTTTGTAAGATATGTAAGAAGGGACTGCTTTTTTATATGGACATATTTTTTGTTTCTGTGCAAATATATCATTTTTTTATTTGTTTTTTGCTTTTATTATTTAGGTTTCAGTTGTTAACTGGACATTATACTGTATTTAAAAGGGAGAGAAAAACAGTGCATATATGACAGCAATGTTTAAAGCGATCCTTTAAAATGAGTAGACATGGCTGCATGTGGGTGTATGTCTGAGAGCGCATGTTTATAAAAATGTATAGGTAACCTTGAGAAAGGTCTCAGAGACTGATAAGTCAGTGTACTACGATTGATTTTTTTTCCCGGTTGTGCTTACAATTTTGCATTTTGTAGACAGTTCCATACTGCCATTCACCGGTGCATATGTCAACATATACACACACACGCATATATATATATATATATATATATATATATATATATATATATATATATATATATATATATATATACAGTTATTATAAAAGCATTTTTACAGCTACAGTGTCATTTAATGGTTCTGTTCATTTAAAGAAGCTAATTTTCTCTCCTGCTCTTACTTAATTTCTTACTAAATTACAATTATTGACAGCTTCTCTCCTGTTCCCATAACATATCTTATCAGCTTGTGGCAGCTGCTTTGACGAATTCAAAGGCAAAAGCCTGACTATTAATTACGGGATCAAAAATCACATAGAAACAACGTGTATTTTGCTCTGCATATTGTTTTAAAATATTCCATATTGTCTTCTTAAATAAAGCAGAGAACGATGAGAGAAGGGGTGTTTGATTCAACATGTGCACCATATAACCTTCGCCTCTCTTTCCTATTTCTGAGAGCTTTCTAAAGCCAAACATGGCATGATTAATAATGCAGTTGTGAGAAGACACAAGGAAATATATGCTGGTATATAAAACTGTAGTGGTTTACATTACTTGTGCATGAGTTAGCAAATGTATTTTGGTTTGTGAGCTGTACAGTAGATTGTTCCTTAATGTTACACTGAATTTTGTACTTGCGGTTTTATTTTACTTCAGGCAAATCCTTCACTTCATTTGCTTTCAAAATGCCCAATAAAAGCCTAATAATGGAAATGGTATTATATAATCAAAAGAGCAATACTGCAAATACTATCAGTGTATAACAGAAGGTTTCTCTCTTGTCTCCTATGAGATACACACAGGTAATTCCTTAGCTTGTGGTTCATAGAAGCTTTATATAAGGCTCATAGCTGCCAGTATATTTGTTGATCCTGCAACCTCTAATTTAATTGATGACTATCTGCTGTATTTAAATGTTACACAGAATGTTAGGACACTGACTAATTCTTTTGCATTTGTTCTAGAAAGCATTGTTTCTGCATAAGCAGAATTCTTCCAATTCCACTGGCTACATGCAGTGAATGAGTGAAAGCAACAATAATGTCTTGGCAATTAAAAAAAACAATTCATGTAGAAATTGCCATTATGGTAACAGAAAAATATTATATATTATGATATTAACGTTACCTGATATTATATTTTTATATTTCTTCTCACTGTGACCGAATGGCCAGATTTTAATGATTCATAGGTAGTGCAATCTACAAACTTGATTATTCATGCATGTTGTGGTGTTAGGAAAAGGGACTGTGTGCCTATGTTTGGATGAGTCACCTTGTTAATCACATCAACAAGGGTAGAGAAATATTGTTGGAAAATGTGGCCCTTGTAGACATGAAAAATCTATAAGAGGCCAGGAAAAAATGCACACCGAAAGTCATCCATCCTAAATAGCATGAACACAGAATCCAATGGCAATTCAGAAAACAGTTAAATGTATATATGCTGGAGATTGGTTAACAAGTCTGTGGCTATTATGCACTCATAGCATAAAAGATGGGCAGATTTGCCATGTTCAGCTAGCTGCAGGAACAAAAATGTGATTGTTTGCCTTGGAGTACTGCACTAGGGAAAATGTGGCCCTTGTTAGTAAAAAAATAAAATAAAAGTAAAATCTTTCAGGCTTTTTTTTTTGCTTTTAAGTGAATTAGGCTCACGGGCATAGCTGTGCTTTGCACCTTGTACTGGAATAAAAATATCAGTGCAAAGTGCAGAACACAGGGTTAGAGGGAGAGGGGTTCTATACATGCCTCCCCCTGCCTTCCCCCTTATAAATATGGCCCTTAGCACAGATTATGTTTAATACTGTAAGATTTGTCATTATCTGACAGTTTCTAATTTGTGCAGGGTTGAAAGGAATTCTACTTTAGTTTCTGCTTTGCAGAACCTTATGAGGTTGGGTGTTTCATTTGACGTTGAAAGTTTTGGGATCATTAGGTACAAGCAAGTATCCGATCCTGTCATCGGAAAACATGTTTTTTTTCCAAAATGCATGAGTTAATAGTGCTGCTCCAGCAGAATTCTGCACTGAAATCCATTTCTCAAAAGAGCAAACAGATTTTTTTATATTCAATTTTGAAATATGACATGGGGCTAGACATTTTGTCAATTTCCCAGCTGCCCCAGGTCATGTGAGAGAAATGCTTTCTGGCAGGCTGCTGTTTTTCCTTCTCAATGTAACTGAATGTGTCTCAGTGGGACATGGGTTTTTACTATTGAGTGTTGTTCTTAGATTTACCAGGCAGCTGTTATCTTGTGTTAGGGAGCTGTTATCTGGTTACCTTCCCATTGTTCTTTTGTTTGGCTGCTGGGGGGGAAAAGGGAGGGGGTGATATCACTCCAACTTGCAGTACAGCAGTAAAGAGTGATTGAAGTTTATCAGAGCACAAGTCACATGACTTGGGGCAGCTGGGAAATTGACAATATGTCCAGCCCCATGTCAGATTTCAAAATTGAATATAAAAAAATCTGTTTGCTCTTTTGAGAAATGGATTTCAGCGCATAATTCTGCTGGAGCAGCACTATTAACTGATGCATTTTGAAAAAAAATTTTTTTCCCTTTTTACCCTCTGCCTCTTGGTTTTAGTAAAATCCAGTGATCTTCTTATGTTTCTTTAGTCTTCCCATAGCCTGTTGAGCTGGTTGGGGGAGTCTATGGGAAACAGGGTTTTCTAGGTAATGGGTTTCCGGATAACAGATTATTCAATACCTGTGTGTGCTTAGTGGTGTAATTTGTAATAAATGGGGGCCCATTTATTAAACCTTGATTTTTTTCAGGTCAAGGTTTTCAGGGGGAAAACTCAAATTTTTCATTAAAAAAACAACTCGAATTTATCATAATCCAAAGCTTTAAGAAGGGGTTGAATGGCTTTTTAGCAAGTGAGGGAATACAGGGTTATGAAAGATAGCTCATAGTACAAGTTGATCCTGGTCCAATTTGTCCTTTTTCCCCCTCTGATGAAAATTGGAGAGGCTTTAGATGGGTTTTTTTTTTGCCTTCCTCTGGATCAGCTAGCAGTTAGGTAGGCAATATATAGATATAAAAGGTTAAACTTGATGGACATGTGTATTTTTTCAACCTAATTTATTATGTAAATATATATATATATATATATATATATATATATATATATATATATATATATATATATATATATATAGACAAATACAAGATTCCTCTGCACTCAACCCATTATCAATATATTTAAGACAGAGACATTTTGTGCATACTGCTACTGAAAAATGCCTTACCCTTTAAACAAAACAGGGATTGTTTGTCCATATATTGCAATATATTTAAGCTGGCCAACTACGTCAAAGTCATCCCATATCTGGCCAGTCCTATGCTCAATTTTCATTTGATTCATTAAGAATTCTATGGTTTCATTATACATACACATACATACACATATATATATATACAGTCCAAAATTCCTTAATGCACACCGTAATGCATATCTATCTGAGTCGATTACCTGGGTGCTATCTTCACTGGCAAAATTATCCAGATAGCAAAGAAAAAGATGCACTCCAGGGTTTGTATACAAAAAGTTAAAATTCCATATTTATTGGTTTACATTAAAAAAATCAGCCAACGTTTCGGTCTGCTCCTAAGACCCTTATCAAGACCATGTATATATAAATATATATATATTTTCCATGTATGATTGGTGTATTCATATTTTAATGGGTTATTGTAAACATGCCTTTTCTTCTTACAAATAGGCAGCCTGCTGTGTAAAACTCACACTCTGACCATTCTCTCTTTTTTTACAGTGATATTTTACAAATAAATTATTATTTACTAAAACTCAGATTAATCTAATTTTTGTATGAAAACAAAGCCAATTAAACTCCCTTCCATGAACTGAACTCATTTATCAATAATTTTTCTCGAGATAATCGGAGTGACAATATCGAGGGTCAATTAGTATTCATAGCGTTGACGCTCCGAAAACTCAATTTTATCGAATTTTTGCTGATTATTATCCAGCACTGATCACAATTTCAAAAAACAACTTCAGGGACATCTGCCATTGACTTCTATATGACGTCAGTAGGTTTGAGATGGCATATTTTCGGATTCCGATTTTTTGCAGCTTTGGGCTATGATAAATCTTAGAAAATTAGAGGGTTTTTTTCCACAAAAAAATTGAGTTTTCCCCCTAAAGACTTCAACCAGAAAAAATCAAGGTTTAATAAATGGGCCCCATAATGTTCCAACAAGTGTTTGTATTGAATGACAGAATGGAAAACTCAAATATGCCTTGCATCTTGTTTGGTTTTTGCTGTATGCTTCCAAGCCATGCTTACTGGATATAGATCAGCCAAATACTATTTACTATTTGTAAAAGTTGTAAAATGCTATTAAATAAGTAAGTAGTAACTTTTAAAGGCATTACAATGACTTCCATTAGATTAGGGAGCCCATTTACTTGCTCGAATGAAGGAATAGAAGAAAAAATACTTCGAATTTCGAATGGTCGAATATGGCTACTTCGACCATCGAATTGGCTACTTCGACCTTAGACTACTACTACGACTTCGAATCGAACGATTTGAACTAAAAATCGTTCGACTATTCGACCATTCGATAGTCAAAGTACTGTCTCTTTAAAAAAATTTCGACCCCCTAGTTCGTCGCCTAAAACCTACCGAGGCCAATGTTAGCCTATGGGGAAGGTCCCCATAGGCTTCCTAACAATTTCCTGATCGAAGGAATATCCTTTGATCGACGGATTAAAATCCTTCGAATCATTTGATTCAAAGGATTTAATCGTTCAATCGAACGATTATTCCTTCGAACCTTCGATCGTAGGAATAGCGGTAAATCCTTCGACTTCGATATACATTCGGCAGTCGTATATCGAGGGTTAATTAACCCTCGATATTCGACCCTATGTAAATCTGCCCCTAGGTATTAAAATATCAGTGACATCTTTTTTTCACCTTAAGGAAATAACGGGATTTATCTTGGTCTTAGCTGACCTCCCAATTTGAACATTATTTTGGCTGAAGAGGATGTCAAAGTTGTTTATGACTTAAGAGCAAATGGATGCAGTTCCTTTAAAGTCACACAGGAGTGAAGAATTTCTATCAATGCTGACATACTATGAGTAGGCAAAGCTGAAAATTGCAGATATTATTCATGTTTGCCCTTCTGTATGAGAGAGGATTTTATGATTTCTACAGGAGTGCTAAGATGTAAATAAATATACATTTTAATGGAAAATTACACTACGGGGCCTATTTACTAACATTCACATTCTTTTTTATTCTCTTTTATTTCTCTAAAATTGTAAGGGGCGCATTTACTAAGGGTCGACTTTCAAAGTTAAAAAACTTTGAAATTCGACCATCGAATTTGATACTTCGACAGTCGAAGTATTTTTTCGGTCGAAAATGGACGTTTTAGAGCGAAGTAAACATTGTTTGGTCGAACGATTTAATCCTTCGTAGGATCGTACCAAAAAAAACTTTGACTTCTATAAACGTAGCCAAAGACTCAGAGAGGTTCTAGGAGGTCTCCCATAGGCTAAACAGCAATTAGGCCGGTTTAAGGTGGTGAAGTGTCGAAGTTTTTTAAAGAGGCAGTACTTAGATTTGCGAATGGTCAAGTTTGTGAAGTATTTTCAATTAGAATCAAATTTTGGCCTATTCAATTGTCGAAGTACCCAAAAATGACTTAGAAATTCAAAGTTTTTGTATTCGAAAATTCACTTTGATCCTTAATAAATGGGCCCCTAAAAATTAGAGATTTATCAAGTGTAAAAAACATGGAAAATTTGAATACACACTAATGCAAAACATACTCCAAGTAAGTCCAGGTCCCATAGAAGACAATGGAAGCTGCGCTGATCCTACTGGACTTTTTTTTAGACATTCAGACTTATTTTGCTAGTAATTTTTAGAGGGTTTTAGAGATATTTGTATGTATTTTCTGCACTTTTTTCCATTTGTACTTTTTATATTGGGATCTTTTTATAACTTTCATGCCATTTGTGATTTTAGAGAAACAGAGTTTAATCGTAGTTACAAAAATCTCTAAAACCTCTAAAATTGGACCATTAATAAATGAGCCTCTCCCTGAGGTATTAGAGCTTTTTGAAACTACAAATAAAATGGTTTTCTCTAAAACCACGAATGCCATCCAAGTTATTAAAAGATCTAAAAAGTATGGATGAAAAAAAAAGGCTGAACGGTGCACTAAAAGATATTAAGGGGCAAATTTACTAACCTCCGATAATTCGCAAGCGACAGCTTCACTCACATCGCAACACTTTGACAGGCATAGATTCACCAGGACAAGGCTAATTCACTAAGATCCGAAGTTGCATCCAGGGTGCCGAACGCTGGCGAAGTCACTAGCGTTACTGTGGCAAGTGAAGTGAAGTTGTGCTAGCATTGGCTAATTTGCATACGGTGGGAAGTTAAAGTACAATGGACGTATATGTTGCAGCAAATACATTACACTACACAAGCCCAGGGAAGCTTAATAAAATAAAATAAAGTTGTTATATTGCCCTACACATGAGCCCAGTGTATAGTTTATGTGCCATATGTTAGGAAATTTATGGGGGAAGCCGGGTACCCCAGAAAAAATGTACGATCTTTTGCAGCCTATCACCGTGAAAAAGGAAAAGACGCCAGCGTTTTTTGGGACTTAGAAAAATGTTCAACTATTTGTTGAGGAACTCCTATCTACTCTATTGCAGTGGCCTGGTCTGAGGTGGCGAAGGCAAGTCTGGTGCAAGAGGTAACGTTCAGTAAAATCTGTATCTTTTTGAATTTGCGTACTTACTTCCATGTGCCAGAGCGCAAATTCGCCAGGTGTTACGGAGCGAAGTACTGAAATTACATCAGGCTGGCGAATTTGCACTAGCGTTAGTCACTTCGCCCTTTAGTAAATCTGCCCCATGACCAAAAAAAAATTCAGACAATTACTGGCAAAAAAAATCTGAAAACCTCTAAAAGTTTGAATGGCTAAAATAAAAGTCCAATAGGATCATTGACTTCTATAGGACTTTGACTGTTTTAGCTTGGAGAAGCTTTGTATTAGAGTTTTCTAGGTCTTTACGCTTCAAGTTTATACATTTTAGATGCAAAATTTTTAATGAAGAAATACGATTCGTGAAAAAAATAGAAAAATAGACATCCGAATGTTAGTAAATAGGCCCCACAATGTCTTCATATTAATATTCTTTTAGCCCCTCTCACCCTAAACAGTATGTTTTTTCTGCTCCTCTACCCCAACTTTTTTTTCCAGAACTTCAAGTGCAGGCACATTCAAGCAGTCCAAGCTGCTAGTCATTTTACTTTAAAGTTAAACAAAATTTCTCAAAATTAAGTTACTGGAAGATATTTTGGATGAAAACTAAAGTACTATGGAAATCTAGGATGCAACAGTGCTAAGTTGGCCACCAGATAATAAAGCTGTGGACTTATGATGAACTGGCAGGAAAACCTGTTAAAGGAGAACTAAACCCAGGGGCGCTTCGCCAATGAGGCGAGTTGAGGCTGTCGCCTCAGGCGGCAACACCCCTACTAGGTACCAGGGGCAGCAAAAAAAAAAGAGCTGAATTTTCAGTTTTCAAACCAGAAATTCGGCTCTTCTAGCGCAGAGAGCAGTTAGGCTCTCTGCGCTAGCGTACTGGCCCTCTCTGCCACCCTTGTGGACCCCCCCTGGACCCCCTCAGGTGAAAAAAGGTAAGCGCACAGTGCTGCTGCCTCAGGCGGCGGAGGGGCCAGAATTGTCCCTGACTGAACCCGCATATAATAGAACCAACTACCCCCTACCCTACATAGTTCCCCCAACCTGTTCCTGCTTGCACATGTGATAACTCTAGTAATTCACCCATATCCTGTAATTACCCCTCGTTACAGCGTAAGCACAGCAGAGCTCATGGATGCCTTTTTTTTCTCTTCGGAAAGTAAGCAGTGTATCGGCACTTGTGCAGTTGAAACAATCTTCCGGTTCCGGACAACTGCGAATGTGCCGAAAGCCAAGGAAATAGGCGAAGATCCGGAAGAAGACTAGATGATTAGCAAAGTGAAGAAGATGGCACCCGTGAGCTCTTCTGCGCTTACTCTGCAACGAGGGGTAATTATAGGATATGGGGCAATTACTGGAGTTATCACTTGTGCAGGTGGGAGCAGGGAGGGGGGACTATGTAGGGTAGAGGGTAGTGGGTTTTATTATATGGGGGGGTTTAGTTCTTCTTTAAGAAGTTGGACAACCTTTACTTTCTTTAAGACCTACACATAGAAAGCTGAGATTAATTGGAATATAGCAACTGTGAGTCCAACACTACTCAGCTTGCCATGTCAACACTATGTACTGTCCATAAGCAACATCTTCCTCTTGCTCAAGTAATATCACTCTTCAGCAACAGCTTTGTCACTAGTTTTAAGAAATATATGCATCAAGGGTCCGACACACAGACTGATTTATATAGCAATTGGTGTATGCAATTACCCTTATGAGGGTAGGAGCTCAAAACATGTGAAGGACAGAATTTGAAAGCATGGTGTCAATAGGAGGGATAAATCATCTGTCACGTTCCAACAAACTGAAAACAACGTAGTTCTTCACTTTCAAGGAATGAATATGGTGAGATTGGGGCAATGTAATGAAGATATAAATAGCCTCCCTACGTAGGATAAAACATGGTAAAATTCTGAATTATTTGTAAAATTGGTGTAGTGTGAAATGCTGCTGCACTTTATCCTTCCTCCATGTCCCTAAATTACTAAACCTGAGCCCAGCATTGTTGTACTGTAGGTGTAGAAAATAGCTCTAACGTAATATAAATAGTGTAAATAAAGTGCTGTGTAGCAACCATTTACGCTTCGATTTATGTTCTATAAATCAGGGTAGCACATTTAAACACAGTGCCGTTTGTGACTAACCCTAATGTAACTTTGCTTACATAACACACAATTGCTATACAGGTATGAGACCTGTTATCCAAAATGGACCTCAGGACCTGGTGTATTCCAGATAAAGGGACTTTAAAGGAGAAGGAAACCCCCAGGGCGCTAAACCCCTCCCCCCCTCTCCTGTGCTGCCCCCCCTCCCTCCTCCCCCCTGGCCTACCTGTCCCCCTGGGCAAATGCCCCTAACTTTTTACTCACCCCTCTGCGCAGGTCCTGTCCACGGAGTACGCAGTCGCCATCTTCTCCCACGCGCGTCTTCTTCCTGCTCTGATCGGCGTTTTCTGGCGCATGCGCAGTAGGAACAGGTACCGGTACGGCTCTACTGCGCATGCGCCGAATGTCACGAAGTGAAATCGGAAAACTTCGTGACATTCGGCGCATGCGCAGTAGAGCCGTACCGGTACCTGTTCCTACTGCGCATGCGCCAGAAAACGCCGATCAGAGCAGGAAGAAGACGCGCGTGGGAGAAGATGGCGACTGCGTACTCCGTGGACAGGACCTGCGCAGAGGGGTGAGTAAAAAGTTAGGGGCATTTGCCCAGGGGGACAGGTAGGCCAGGGGGGAGGAGGGAGGGGGGGCAGCACAGGGGAGGGGGGGAGGGGTTTAGCGCCCTGGGGGTTTCCTTCTCCTTTAAGTAATTTGGATCTTAGTTGGGATCAAGTAAATGGTACACTTGTAGTGTTACAGAGAAAAAGGAAACCCTTTTTAAAAATGTTGAATTATTTGATGAAAATGTAGTCTATGGGAGATGGCCTTTGCAGTCATTTTGAGCTTTCTGGATAACAGAATAAGCTTCCTTGACACAATAATGGTATGTTCCTAGTTTCACCAGCTCTAACATATCTGAAACTGTTTTGCTCACAATTACTCTGTGATGCAGTGAATATAGCTAGAGAGCATTGGAACAGGGTTTACATTCCCACTATATGAGTTATGACTCAGTTTGTGTCTTCACAAGTGCATAGGCTTAAAGGAACATATTAGAATACTCAATAAATATAGGTAAAATTACTTATTTTGTACAAATGTACACATTTTGTACAAATTGTAGCAGGCCTATTCTGGAGCTTTAATTGGAAGTCTGTAATGCTCTTATTTGCTATTGATGGATGCTTGCATGCTATCGATTGTGCTTCTGTCTCTAGAAACGTTGTTGCTGCTGACATCCAATAAACCCTAGACATGCAGTATATGTGTGTAGGATGGGGGTCCCCAACCTTTTTCCCCCCCATAAATCTCATCACAAAAAAAAGTTGGAGAGCAACACAAGCATTCAAAAAGTTTCTGTGGGTGCCAAATATAGGTTCTGGCTTGTTATTTGTAGCACCTATGTGGACTGGAAGCATATGGGAGGCTCTGTTTGGCCGTTTTTTAGGCAACAAAAGCTTGCCTTCATGCTGGGAATTCAAAAATAAGCACCTGCTTTGATTCCACTGACAGCAACATCCAAGGGTTTGGTGAGCAAAGGCGCCCATACACGGGTCAATAAAAGCTGCAGCTTATTGGCCCGTGTGTGGGGTCATCCGACGGGTGTCCCCGATCGATATCTGGCTGAAAGTTGGCCAGATGTCGATCAGGCAGGGCAAAAAATCCCATTGGATTGCACCCGCATCTGTTCGTTGATGCGGTCCCGAGATCTGACCACCCATATTGCTTCCGTTCTGATCCGATTGTTGGGTCCTAGGGCCCACGATTAGTTCAGCCTGATATCGCCTACCTCAATGTGGGCATATCGGGGAGAAATCTGCTTGTTTGGCGACATTTGCCAAATGAGTGGATCTCCCTGTGTATGGCCACTTTAACATGTTGCTCTTGAGCCACTGGCTGGGGATCACTGGTGTTGGAGATAACTTGAATTGACCTCCCTGTCTCTAATCTATGTGAAAAGCCAACACAAAAAAATAAGTGATTACCAGTCTGAAAAATGTTTATCTGATGTCAAAAAAGTTTTAAAAGGGAACAGAAGTCAATGAGAAAGGAACACACTTCATTGAGGTTCATCAGAATTCAGTTCCAATAGGCAGCAGTGAGCGCCCAGGGAAAGGGCACCTGGGTAAAAATTGTTTATGACGATATTGTAAAAACCGAAGAACAAAGAGAGGGTGGGAACAAGCAACAAAGAGGGAGGAAGAGAATTGAAGTGCTACTCACGGCTCTCATTTCTCCCATAGAAATTGAGATTGCTTAATTTGTGGTGAGGATAACTTTCAACTTTAGGAACGTGATTTCATGTATGCAAGCACTTTGCAGTACAACTTGATTATATAACCCCATTGGTTTCACCCATTAAGTTTGGTACAATTAGTGTGGTTCTCTCCTGGCTCCCGGTGAAGAAAGATAATATTCACTTGGCTCATTAAGACACTTGTGTTACATATAGATCTGTTTTTTCTGAACCAGCAAAAGGCTGCAAATTCTATAATTATCTGTGATGTTACTGTTTATTGTTTTGCATTAGTGAGGCAAAGAGACCAGATCTAATGTGATGTTTCATATTTTGCACTGTGTGATATGAGTAAACACTAGTTAGCCATTCTACAGTCTCATGCTGTTTATTTTAGCTGCCTAAATTATGTTAACTACACATAAGCGCAAACTGCCTAGAAAGGTAAAGCATTAAAATATCATGTTTTCAGAATGCCTTTACTGCTGTTTTGAATGGCTTTCTCTATACCTGTGTAGAGCCATTAAGTTCAGCACATCGTTGGTTACAAACAGAAACGATAACAGTTGTGCAGAACAGTGAGAAACAATTCATGTTTATAAAACGTGCCATTTCCTAAATACTGATATAGAATCTGCTTCTCTCCAGCTGCTGTGGCATTTAAGATCCCAACATGCACAGTCCTTCTGCTCTATCGCCTTAATATATTGCAAAGCACAGACACTCTAGGCTGTTTATTTACCAGGCAGTTTTGCACTCTACTGTACTCTTTTAAGATTCTTTTACTGATATCCAGCTTAATCATCTATTGTTTTGGAAACAAGTGATATTAGACATGATCAAAATTGAATGAAAATGATTGACTCAAAAGAGGCTTAACAGCTTTAGAGGAGATGGAATGTTAAAAAAGTTATTAATTTAAAATGCCGTTTTTTATCTGAAGGCCAAAACCCAATTTAAATACTCAATATACTTTAGTACATGGCATTGACAAGCTTGCATAAACTAATACCCTCATCCAATATCTTAATGCAGAGGTTGCCAAATTGAAGTGTTGGAGCTGGCCCAGGGGCCCAAAGAAATAGACAGGTCCTCAACCTAAAGGTTAATTAGGGTGTGCTTGAGATGAATCTTTATTTGACGTCTTGGGTATTTTTGGAAATAATGAAGGGTGAATGCTACTAAAATTTTTCATATATTTTTAATCTTCTATGAGTTAATTACAGCTGATAAAATATTGTACTACAAGAAGGGAATCGAACCAAATACATTCGAAAAACCTTTATTCTGTAGGACACACACACACACACACACATATACAGGGCCGCCATCAGGGGGGGACAGGGGGGACAAGCGTACCGGGCCCGGGCATGAAGGGGGGCCCGGCAGCGCTGCATTTTTTTGAAGATCCGGGCCCCCCTTACGAGCGCCCGAGCCGTACGTCTTGCCTCTTCAGTGCCGAATGCGGAAGTGCCGAAAAGCCGAAGCCGATGCGACGAAAAGACCCGAAGTCACGGAAAAAGCCGAAGTCCCGAAGTCACGAAGCGCCGAAAAGACCCGAAGTCACGAAAACAGCCGAAGCCGAAGTCCTGAAGCAGCGCAAAGACCCGAAGTCACGAAAACAGCCGAAGCCGAAGTCCTGAAGCGGTGAAAAGACCCGAAGTCACGAAAGGAGGCGAAGTTGAAGTACTGAAGCCATGAGTTCAATTCTACTGAACACCAGTTTGTGTTTTTTTTTTTTTTTAATCCCCTGGCCACCAATGTATTATTTTAATATTCTATAGGCCCCTGCCACCAATCTTTTTTTTAAAACTTTTGTTTTTGGGGCCCCAAATTGTTTTTTAACTCGTAAGGGGCCCCTTGCCACTATTGTTTTTTTTGGGTTTTTTTTTTTAAAAAAAAAATTTATTTTCTTTTTCGTGGCCCCAAATTTTTTTAACTTGTAAGGGGGCCCCTGCCACCAGTTTTTTTTTTTTCAAAAAGAAATTATTTTTTTTTGAAAAATTTTTTGGGGCCCCAATTTGTTTTTAACTTGTAAGGGGGCCCCTGCCACCATTTTTTTTTTTTTCAAAAAAATTTTTTTTTCAAAAAATTTTTTTTTTGGGGCCCCAATTTGTTTTTAACTTATAAGGGGGCCCCTGCCGCCAATGTTTTTTTTTTTTTCAAAAAAAAATTAATTTTTTTTCAAATTTTTTTTTGGGGCCCCAATTTGTTTTTAACTTATAAGGGGGCCCCTGCCGCCAATGTTTTTTTTTTTTTTTCAAAAAAAAATTAATTTTTTTTCAAATTTTTTTTTGGGGCCCCAATTTGTTTTTAACTTAGAAGGGGGCCCCTGCCACCAATGTTTGTTTATTTTTTAGTTTTTTTACATTTTTTTTTGTTGGGGCCCCAAGTTTTTTTTAACAGGGGGCCCCTGCCACCAATGTTTTTAAAAAAAAAAAATTTTAATTTTTTTTTTTTGGGGCCCCAATTTTTTTTATAAGGGGGCCCTGACCATCAATAGCTTTTTACAACTTGTGTGGGGGGGGGTTACTTTTTTAGCGCTGATGTCTGTGTGGTCTTTTAACTGCGATGTGGGCGGGATATGGGGCGGAGCTTAGTCATCAGTGTGGGCGGGGCCCAGGGGGCCCCAAAAATTTTGTTGTACGGGGCCCCGTGATTTCTAATGGCGGCCCTGCACATATATATATATATATATATATATATATATATATATATATGTGTATATATATATATATATATATATATAACTGTATATAAACATATATATTGATCAAGAGGATTCAGCACCCCAACAAAATAGAGTAAATGACCCAAGTGCTACTAAGCAATGCTGCACACAAAAAATTACCTGAAAAAGCACTTAGAACTTTTTTAAAAAAATCACAAATTTTATTAATCGCATCTAAAAGGTCAACGTTTCGGTCCTTTTCTATGACCTTTATCAAGACTGTGATTCCCCTTGCCCAACTTGAGCATCATTCAGTAACATGACATAGGGAGCACCAACAGGGCTACTTATTGCACCATGCACTTTCTAATCTGGTACGAGTTGCAGAGTACAGCAGCGGCATGTTTCAGGGTGTTGTTATTAGTGATGGGTGAATAAATTTGCCAGACACGAATTTGCGGCGAATTTCCATGTTTCGCCACAAACAAATGAATTTGCGAAACTGCAGCGACTATTTGCTGGCAAAAAATCTGCTGCATCATAAAAAGTGACTCGTCAAATTTTATGCACACATGAAAAATTGTCGCGGATCAAATTTATATAAACCCCCTTGGACTTCAATGCATTTGGACCAAATGGTCGCCCATATCATACTATTATATATGTATTTGGTATATATACTAAATTATTTTGACGCCCATTGACTTCAATGTGTTTTGAGAATTTTTCAAAGTTTTGCAAATTTCGCAGTAAATTCGCGAATTTTTTGGCGAAACTGCACAGATTCTCCCATCACTAGTTTTATCAGTAGTAACTCCCAGTCATTACCAGTTCTTGGTACATTCTTCTGTCTCTAAAAGCCTTCTTTGGCCTAATACAGTCCTCTTCTACTCAAGAAGTTGTGCAATAACACATCTCAAGCAATAGTTCAAATGCTTATGGTACTTTACAGCACCACGACCTATAATAAAAATCCCACTTCTGCTAAGCACAGGCAATCAGAGGCCCACCAATATTAAATAATGTTGCATCCCAAGAGGCCCAGTTATCAAGATTTGTATTTGAGTGGTTTTTAGAGGTTTTCAAAACCACAGAAAAAACTAATTTTCTTTAAAACCACGAATGTCATGAAATGTAATAAAAGATCAGATTTTAAAGAGCACAAATGAAAAAAGCACAATGATCTGAATATGAATATGAAAACCTCAAGATCCTTGTTTTTGTACAAATTTTTTGTACAATTTAAGACAAAAGGATCCACAAAGCAAAACATCTTTTTACAAGAGAAGAAGGACAGCTCTCATTGACTTCTACATGACCTTGGCAGTTTTTAGATGGTGTCTTTTTTGATTGAGCTTTTCATAGTTTTTACACTTAGGGGCAGATTTATCAAGGGTCGAAGTGAATTTGAGGGAATTTTCGAAGTAAAAATTTTTTGGAATTTTTTGGATACTTCGACCATCGAATAGGATACTACGACTTCGACTTCGATTCGATGTAAAATCGTTTGAATATTCAACCATTTGATAATCGAAGTACTGTCTCTTTAAAAAAACTTCAACTTCAATACTTCGCCAAATTAAACCTGCCGAAGTGCTATGTTAGGCTATGGGGACCTTCTACAGCATTTTTCTATGTTTTTGGAAGTCAAAGTAAAATCGTTCGATCGATCGCTGACATCCTTCGAATCCGAAGGATTTAATAGTTCGATCGTACGATTTTACTTCGACTTCCCCAAATTCAATGAAAAAAACTTTGAGTTCTATATTCGAAGTCGAAGTATTTCAATTCGATGGTCGAATTTTCGAAGTATTTTTAACTTCGAAATTCAACCCTTGATAAATCTGCCCCTAAATGTAAAATTTGATTAATATGAAAAAAATAAGATTTTTAGTCCTAAAAGTACAATAAAGTAGTAAATACAAACGTTTATAAATGGGCCCCTTAGTATCCAAATCAAATCAAATATCTTTTTAATAATTTCACTTACATTAATGCGTCCTTAATTCCTTTTATCTGATCATTTTCTTCCACAGGTGCCTTCAACAGAAAAGGCACTTGGAGATTTTCTATCGACTGCAACATTTTTTGTCCCAAAAATTCTGATTTTTTTTACACGTAATTACATATAACATACATATAACATAGTAAATTAGGTTGAAAAAAGACACACGTCCATCAAGTTCAACCTTTTACATCTATATAAAACCTGCCTAACTGCTAGTTGATCCAGAGGAAGGCAAAAAAAACCCTTCTGAAGCCTCTCCTATTTGCCTGATAGGGGGAAAATGCCTTTCTTATTTTCAAGATGGCAATTCATTACTTGAGAAATAAAGAAATGAAAAATGTTCAGAGACCACATCCAAATTAACATAATACTTTTGTTTTGCATGATGCAATGATGTAAAACATTTCTTAGCACCAAAAGAAAAAATTATTTGAAACACAAGCATTCTCCCTCTCTCTATTAACTATGATAAATAACACTCTGGAAAATGCATTACAATTTGAATAAACACCTGCAAAATTGTATTATAATAATACGATTTTGGGTAAAAAAAAAAAACTACAAGCAATATGGTTTAATAAATCAGTTTGACTTAATGTAACCTCTGCAACTGACCATCTGGTTTAAAATCAACCAAATGCAACCTTGAATATTCATCTTCATTTTTAAAAATACACAAGGGAATGTCACTCGAGGGCACACTAAAATTAAATCAACATCACGTTTTAGACTTCTCGCTCCTGTTCTCCAGGGAAGTCAACGAGATTGCTATCTGTTATAATAAGTGATTATTTCACATTGTTTTCTAATTTGTCAGCCTCAGAATGCATTTTTATTTCAGCAACTGTCAAATTTTCCATTTTTTTCATATTTTATTGTACAGGAAACAATGTTCTTTCCTCTGCATTGGTGTAGAACATTGACTCATTTGGAGTTGGCAGCATTATATTGTTCAACTGACACAATCAATATTTTTAGTACAAGTTGTAGCAATAATATCAATGTCATTATCTATTATTCCTTCCAGTGAGTTGGCCATTCTGTACTTACATATGCACATAAGAGTGCAAGACAATTTTATGCAAATTAACCCAACTTTTTCAGTGGCAAATTAATGTTTATGGTGAGATGTCAACCTCTCAGTATGTAAAAGGAAAAAAAAAACATTTAATGACTTAATTTGGGTGGTGTAAGTAAAGTGGGGATAAGTGAGGTGTCTCATGTCTTTACCCTCAACACAGGTAAATATCTGACACATTCCCAACAAAAGATAGAAGACTAAAGCATAACATTTATATTACTAATCCCAGTGTTACCCTAAAAAGAAAAAAAGGAGAGATCAATTGGATCCCTTTAATAATACTAGGATATTCTTTATTTCATAACCCACAGCACATGGTGATAGAGAAGTTAAAGGGGTGGTTCTCCATTAAGTGAACTTTTAGTATGTTGTAGAATGGCTAATTCTAAGCAACTTTTCAATTGTCCTTCATTATTTTCTTCTTTATAGTTTTTGAATGATTTGTCTTTTCTTCTGACTCTTTGCAGCTTTCAAATGGGGTCACTGACCCCATCTAAAAAACAAATGCTCTGTAAGGCTACAAATTTATTGTTATTGCTACTTTGTATTGCTCATCTTTCTATTCGGGCTCTTGTCTATTCATTAAGATATAGGTGAATTCCGCGCTTAGTGTAGGTGATTGCTTAGTAGCAGCACCAACTATGTTCCGGGACCCACTTGTCCCTAAATTGAAATCAGGGCCGGATTTACATAGTGGGCACCCCGAGGCCCACTGCCATTCATTGCCCCTGTCACCTCCCCTTTATTCGTGCAAATATTCATCATCTGGACCGGAGCAATGGGGATTGGCGCATGGGAAATGTAAAAAATTATTATCTCCAGCGCATCCCCAATGTTTTTGAACCAATCTGGGTGTAGTTGGGCAGCATGCCTCCCCCCTAAAATCCTGCCGCTCTAGGCCCGGGCCTTGGTGGCCTTTCCACAAATCTGGGCCTGGTTGAAATAGTAATTAATAGGTAGCGGTGCGCTTCTAAGGCTTTATGCGTGCCTAAAAAAAGGAAGAGTGTGCTGATATTAACTTTTTTAATAGATGTCACGTGTAATTTAATTAGATCTACTCACATTTGGTGATAGTAATTAGCGCTTGTAACAGTATGTTGGGATGGGATCCTCCTTGAAGTTAAACCTGCCGAACGAAAACTACAAATAGTGAAGTACTGTGGCAGCCTCTTATTTGGCCCACAACAAGATTGTACTTAAAAGATTGAACCTTTGGTAGGATCACATGATCGGCACGTAACGAAGGCCCTTACAGAGGATAGGAAGTAGCCACTACTGGGTTTTGTAAAATTCAAAGTGCGCTCGCAGACCGGAACCATCTAAGACTGGAACCGCTTGAGACAGTGATCCACAAAGAAGGAACCTCACCTGAGAACTAGAAATCCCACAACCTCCGACTGAGGACAACAAGTACTGTATGCGGAGAAAACCACCCAACACGGAGACCATCGTATAACCAGGAACATGCAATCTTAAAGCTTCTCTTCTATTCATATTCCAGTCTCTTATTCAAATGCGTGCATGGTTGCTATGGTAATTTGGACCCTAGCAACCAGATTTGCAAACTGGAGAGCTGCTGAATAAATAGCTAAATAACTCAGAATAATACAAAATGAAAAATAATTACAGATTGTCTTAGAATTTAACTCTCTATGTCATACTAAGAGTTCATGTATAGGTGAACAAGCCCTTTAAGCAAGTTACAAGATTTGTGGGTAATTAAATAATGCCAAAATATCAAGATATCAATTTGGTGAACTGTAACCTATAATTTGTTACCTCCATGGTGACAGCTTCCTTGCTAATGCTATTACTTGGTTTAGCCGTTTACTGCAGCGATGAAACTTCAGACAGCTTTGAATTGTCCCTAGACTTGGAATTAGAGGGTGTTGGGTGCCCACCTGACTGTAGTGCTAATTTTTTTTATGTTATGCTGTTAACTTCCACTTATCAAAAGTAAGCAGGTCCTTCTTAGCTCATTGGTTGAAGAAGGAAGTGATCCTCCAGATCTGATGATGTTGCTAGTAGCCTACTGCCTCCCAACATCCAACACATAATACGATATCCCCAAATGAGCCCGGACTCTCTCAAAAAAGGCAGCAACAAAGGTTTTTTCTCATGTCAACTTTGGCACAAGAGAACCGCCTGGAATTGTCTTTTTAATGTGTTTACAAACAACAGCTTCTGGTGTATGCCAATATAGACCTGTTTGGACTTTTTGGTCAAAAATATGGTTGCTCCACCTTCCTTTAGAAATAACAGGGTCACAGACATCTATTCTAAATCCTATCCACCTCTATACTATAGTTCCTGGCCTGGGATACTGAAGATAATAAGTAACCATTCACTTTTTAATTCGCCTTCATTATGCAACCTCCCATCTCAATTATGTTTCACCTTCAGTGCAGCTGCCCTGCAGTTTGCTAGGCTCCCTGAATATTGCAAATCCCTCATAACTCTGCCTACTGCTGTTTTACCTGGGCACAGTCTAGGCCATCTACAAATGAGGCTATGTGACAGTACCACAGAATACTCATTTACTATTTCTCCCTACTGCACCTCAGCACAGCCAGATTCTCAGTTGAGTAACATTAGGTAGTGTGCACAGAAAAATGCACGCTGCAGCACTCCGAAATGGTGAACATCTGAATTTATTTGTGCTAGTCTAGTCTTTGGCACAAATAAATTCAGATTTTCACCATTTTGGAGTGCTGCATCGTGAATTTTTCTATGAATAAAAAGCAAAAGCAACGTGCACCCAAAGCGCAAGTATAGCTGTACCAACTTGTCTTTAATTAGGTTTTGTGCATTTCTCATGAACATTATCAAGGAAATAGAAATGCCTATATGAGTGCTATGCATGGTGCATATTTATTCTTTTGCATGTGTTATTGATATCATACTGGGAAGCCAGGGGCTTTGTAGCTCCAGTAATGGAAAATGCACTGCCGAGCAAGTCTAGGTGTTGAAGGGACAAGTGGAGGAAATCAGAGAGTGGTGAGTGGGAAGAGAATGATACACTATTATGAGCTTTAGAGTATACAGAAGTATATGTGCATATTCTTCCCTGTCTATCACAATGGCTGCTAAATGTTTTTATAGTTACAGTGCAGCCACTTTTTACCTTTTAAGTAACAAATCCGAAATGTATGTCTTTAATACTGAGTATCAAATAAAGCCAAACATCCTGGAACATTTAAATAATCTGATTTGGAAACGATGGCCCCCTCACCAGATCGTCAAAAAAACAACAGAACAAATACATTTCAAATCCCCAAATTAAAGATTTCGCCGCAAATCTGTATATTACTTTTGCAAACTGATACAGAAGGGTTTTTCTTTTATCTCAATGCCAAAAAAAATCAAAGATGCACAATGAAATCCATCTCAAGTCATAAATGAGGTAAACAATATTTGGATTTACATATTATTAGCTCTATCAAAATGTGTTAATTCTAGTAAGTGAAGATGAAGCCGCTAAGTGGGCAGGTGGTGTAAGCATAAAGGGGTGGCATATTACATATGATTGGCAATAAAGCTTTTTCAAGCTGCACACAGATGAAGTAATTATCTGTGAACACAAAGAACAGTTAGCGCTAATAGTCTCGTGGCTGCCAGTCACAACTGCTCAAGACTGCAGTAGATTGTCGTTCATAGAGGGATTGCCGTTCATAGAAGGAAATGCATTCAATTATGACATATATGGAGCGAGAGCTATAATTACTTTGCATTGCAAAGTTGGTCAGATCAAACAGTCACCTCATGTTTGGTGGGCTTATTAAGCCCATGAAAGGGGACCTTTAATTACAAGAGTTAGTTGCTAGAGATACATATTGTGGCAAAGGCTGCCTTTCATGTTGCATTATTAGGAAATATAATGCTGTGCTCCTAACAAAGACACATTAAGAAGAATTCCCAATTTTGTTCTACTTGTTATTGCTAATGGGACAAAATGCCATCCAAATAAACAATCAATAAATTGCAGCAGGAGTAACATTTTACAGTCCAGGGTGGAGGGATGTCAAATATCTATATAGGGTCTAGAAATGTTACAGGGAGAATAAGACAAATAAAAATTAAATCATTTTTATATGAGAAAGCTAATTTGAAATGATACAGATCAGAAGCACATTTACCCAGGGTCGAATATCGAGGGTTAATTAACCCACGATAATCGACCGTCAAAGTAAAATCCTTCGACTTCGAATATCGAAGTTGAAGGATTTTGCGATATTCCTACGATTGAAGGAATAATCTTTCGATCGAACCATTAAATCCTTTGAATCAAACGATTCGAAGGATTTTAATCCATCGATCGAAGGATATTCCCCACAGGCTAACATTGGCCTCAGTAGGTTT
This sequence comes from Xenopus laevis, assembly GCF_017654675.1. Classification (NCBI taxonomy): domain Eukaryota; kingdom Metazoa; phylum Chordata; class Amphibia; order Anura; family Pipidae; genus Xenopus; species Xenopus laevis. The sequence goes on from NC_054381.1 coordinate 126,171,231, forward strand.
TAGGTGGCGAACTAGGGGGTCGAAGAAATTTTTAAAGAGACAGTACTTCGACTATCGAATGGTCGAATAGTCGAACGATTTTTAGTTCGAATCGTTCGATCCGAAGTCAAATGTCATAATCGAAGGTCGAAGTAGCCATATTCAACCATTCGAAATTCGAACTATTCTTCCTTTATTCCTTCACTCGAACTAAGTAAATGGGCCCCAAAGAGCTTGAAAAATGATTCAGTAAATTATTGCCCCCCCCCCATTGGAAGTGCACTCCAGATGGGAGAAGCAACATTATTATTGAAAGAATTCCAGGCCCCTTTGTGTCTTGTACCTCCTGCACCAGGTGTAGGTATCCATAATGGACACATGCAAGCAAATAATGAGTGGGGGTCCTGGCTTACTCAATATGTGTGTGTTGCCCAATTTTCACATCATTCACCCATTCTCATATTATTATTACTATTATTATTAACATGTATTTATAGAGCACCAATACATGCTCTGTTTATTTGCACCTTTGCTGGGGGAAACATTACTTCTATAATAGGTGCCCTTTAATCTGAGAGATTCTTGAAAAATAATCCACATAAACATTGCACGCATTAGTTCCTCTATAGATAAATATAATGGAAGGTAAAACTAATGGTGCGTTTTCCTTGAACACAGGTAAAATTTGACTAGTCAAGTAACCCACGACAGCCAATAGAATGTTAGCCTTCATTATTTTAACTCAATGATCCCCAACCAGTGGCTCATGAGCAACACCAAGCCTTTTATTGATGCTCCAAGGGCCTCAGAGCAGGTGCTTATTTTTGAATTTCTGACTTGGTGGCAAGTTCTGGGGGTATAAAGACCATGTGTACTTCAAAACAGAACCTCCTCTAGTTTTCCAATCCACATGGGGTTACCAAATAACAGCCCTTATTTGGCACTCCCTAGGATATTTTTTATTTTTTCTAAATGGAGGTCTCAGGTAAAAAGGTTAAAAAACACTGTTTTAACAACACTAGTGCTATTATGGGCAACAGAGCCATTAAAAATGTTTTTTTTGGGGTTTTTTTTGTTTGTTTTTTTTTGCAGAATCCGTTATCACCAACCAAGTGACCACATTTCATCGTATTTCATCATTCTTGCTCTGGCTTTGTAGAAATTACATTATACTGCGTTTCTCTGTTTTATTTATGCGAGGCATAGGGTGATGAATTGAATCAGTGCACAAACCAATCGGATCTTTCTTTAATTTTTTTAGCTTGTAAAATACTATAATTAATTACAGATTGATCGCCACTGCTAAGTGCACTGGTGCAATATAGCAGCTATGTTAGTAAATCAACCACTTGTATATCCAACTCATCTCCTTTTACTTCCTATCTGCATATTGACTTTGGTACACATACCTCCCAACTGTCCCGTTTTTCGCGGGACAGTCCAGATTTTGACAGCTAAACCCGCAGTCCCGGGTTTGTTACACAAATGTCCCAACTTTCTCTTTGATCTCCTGCACTGAACAGTAAGAAAAAGATTCTAACTTCAGTGGCTCTTGGCAGAGAGCCCAGAATAGATACTTAGATACTTTTGTAACCATTTAAGATAAGCAGGTCTCTTGGGAAAACTGATTTGCAGCTTAAAAGGCAATTCACCTCCATTAGCAAAACTGTAATAACACATAAAAACCACACAAATGTGTTCAAACTTTCACAACCCGCTAAATTTTGTAAAATGGGTGTGGTAGGTAGGGGGTGTGGCCACAAAATGGGTGTGGTCAAAATGATCGGCATGCAGAGCTCAGCAAATCTTTTTGTCCCTCTTTCTATTTCCAAAATGTTACGGGGTATGACTGTACATATGTCCATCAGCACTGGATTAAAGGTTTAAAGTAGTGATGTGCGGTTCAAATTTCTCAACCCTCACCCAACCTGACCTGCATCCCACCAGAGTCCACCTGCCTTCCCTCTATTTATAGGCCCGCACCGCCGATGATGTCACAAAAGGGGAAGGCAGAGGAGCTCAACCAAACCTGCCCACGACCCACAAATGAAGTGCTAAGGGCAGTCCGAAACCACCCAACCCATGGGTCCCACGGGTATCATACCAGTTACTAGAGTTAAAAAACATAATGGGGTAGATTCACTAAAAGACGAAGTGGCTAACGCTTGCAACAATTCGCCAACGTTACCATCCACAGGGACATCGCCTATTCACTCACAGGAGCAGGCGCCAATTCGCTAGTGAAAGAGACCGGCGCTAGCGTTTGTTCACACTCTATTGCTAGGCGACTTTTCACTCTGGTGAAAGGTCATTACACCGCAAATTCAGTAAAGTGGGAATTTTACTGAACGTTACCTCTTTTGCCAGATTTGACTTCGCCACCTCAGACCAGGCGAAGTGCTTAAAAGAAGCTACATCTTCCTCAATCTTCTGTCACTTACATCATATCCTGTGTGCCGAAAATGCATTAAAGTTTAAAAAACGCTGGCGATTTTTCATTTTTTAAAGCGGAATTGCCTGCAAAACTCCTAACAAACTTTTTTTGGGTAACTGGTTTTCTCATAACATATGGAACATTCATTTTACAGTGGGCTCATGTGTAGGACATTATATTAACTCACTTGTCTTTATTAAGGTTCCTTGGACATTTGTAATAAAAAGTGGTAACTTCAAGCATTTGCAGCAACATTTATAATATAGACCTCCATACAACTTTAATTTACCCGCCCTATGCAAATTAACCTTAGCACAAGATCACTAGCGAATTTTCGCTTGGCACAAATGAAGGCTAGCACATCTTAGCTAAGAAATGCTCACACTTCCAAAGTAAGGTTAGCGAAAAGTCGCCAGCGTTTGGCGCCAAGGAAGAAACTCTGCATATTAGTGAATTAGTGTAGTCGTAGCGCATTTGAGCATGGCAAACTGGTGCGAGCTGTGCAAAGCATACGCTGGCGAAAATTAGCCTGTTATTGAATCTACCCCAATGTGCTTAAAATGTGTGAAACCCCATATTGACTAAGACAAACAAAGTCTTCTGGAATAATCCTCACTTGACAGTACGGGTGTCTATCATAGACGGGTAGAGGAGAGCCTTGGGACCATCATTGTTCTCCCCAGAAGACTGTGAAGAGCAAAGCACCCAGCGGACAATAGGACTGAAACAACTTGTTTTAGGAATCAGATTTCTGTTCTAGTGGAAACCAAGTTTGTGACACCTTCCATAAAAATGCGAAGCAGGCAGTAGCTTTATTACGGGGAGAATAAAACGCTGCATTATCTGAAAAAATAAAGTCTAGAAATTGCTTTGCAATGTGCTCACTGCACTTGCAGACTTAAATGAGCCCTTATGTTGTTGGAGTCAGAGAGGAGATTGTGGTGTTATGAGTCATCCTGAGAAACAATACCTAGCTGTTTATTATTAAGGACTAGTGTCTTCAACCCCAATGACTTTATTACTATGCAGTGGCATAACAAGTAAGCACACAAGCTTATTCCCACCTGCACCAAATCCCGCCTCCCTGGTCATGGGGCTATGTGTGAATATTTAAAGAAGCTGCGGCACAAGAAATAAGCAACTGAGGAGGGGGGATTTTCAAGCTATAGAGGAAGCCGACCCTGCAGGCCTCCCCTTTTCCCTGCCCCCCACTACCTCTGGTTCTATTTCCTCTATAGTTATGCCGCTTTTACTAAGGTAAAATGCTACCCTGTCATCAAAATGAAGACACACATCTCTGATATTGGCAAAATAATTGAAAGTAGAAGATAACAAAGACAAATCTATACATTTTATTTTGATAAAGTACAAAGATCAGGCTTTTATGGATCTATGGTGCTGGTCATAACAATAATTCCAGCATCTTAGATTCTATGTATCCTGGTTTCTCCCATTTCTATATGCAGTATATATATATATATATATATATATATATATATATATATATATATATATATATATATATATATATATATATATATATATAAATATATATATATATATATAAATATATATATATATATATATATATATATATATATATATATATATATATATATATATATATATATATATATATATATATATATATATATATATATATATATATAGGCCTCCAAAGCAGAGACCGCACTCTCAGGGCTTATGAGAATATAAATTATTTTATTAGAAAGAACTAACGTTTCGGCTGCGTACCAGCCTTTGTCACTTTGACAAAGGCTGGTACGCAGCCGAAACGTTAGTTCTTTCTAATAAAATAATTTATATTCTCATAAGCCCTGAGAGTGCGGTCTCTGCTTTGGAGGACTACAGTTTACATTGGACACATGCACCCAGGCCAAGAAGAGATCCTTAAACGTGAGTGCTGTGATTGTGGTGGAATATATATATAGGGATATATGGGGATATAATACCATTGCGGAGTGGCTCAGGTTTGTCCCGTCCCATGTCATCAAGTAAGCGCCACAAGTGGAGTGTAACACAGACAAAGGGGTGTCAAAAGGGTTACACACATAAATATATATATATATATATATATATATATATATATATATATATATATATATATATATATATATATATATATATATATATATATATATACGTTGTAGAAGTAGCAACAGCACTCACGCTTCAATCCTGGTTCAGCGGTGCACATCCCTTGGGGATTCCGGCAAGTCCTCCATAATATAAAAAAGTAGTAATGGACAGCACTCGCTTATAATGCTCAAAAGTTTATATTAAATTGTAAAAAATAACATCACCATATGTGTGCACATATAAAAAGCGACGTTTCGAGCCTGCATAGGGTCTTTATCAAGCCATGTGTGTCAATGGTATCAAGTTCAAACACAATCCATGTGAATATTTAAGGATCATCAAAGGAAGTGACCTAGTAGCGTATTCATTATCCACTATACAGGGTTGATACAATGTACACTGAACAATGGCTGAATAAAATCTATGTATCTCCATTCAAGTATTTGAACCTTTATACAATATATGTATAAATATATATATATATATATATATATATATATATATATATATATATATATATATATATATATATAGATATAGTATAGGAATGGGTAGATATAATTTATGTGAAAGTAGGGAGGGGTGTGTGTATGGATGCTGGGTTTCATTTGGAGGGGTTGAACTTGATGGACTTTTTATTTTTTCAACCCAATTTAACTATGTAACTAACTATGTCACTATATATATATATATATATATATATATATATATATATATATATATATATATATATATATATATATATATATATATATATATATATATATACATACATATAAAAACTTAGAAAATTACCCACTTACTACTAGTGTCCGCCCTGGTGCTCAGCCACCATAAGGAAATCGGCCGTTGGTCCCCAATCATAGATAGTAGTCCAAGAAACAGAGGTGGCACAGAGTTTTGTAAATTGCTAAAAAAGTGTTTTAAAAGAATCACATCATAATGTGACATTTCAGGCAAGTTACATGCCCTTTATCAAGCTATATATATATATATATATATACAGTATATATATACACATCACAAAAAATTATAGACATCAATGCGTTTCGATCCTCTGGGGACTGTCGTCAGGATTTTGCTAAAAATAATATTTAAAAGTTGAGGAATACTACTAAGTTAATCAGGATTCTATGGTGCTGGTCATAACAATAATTCTAGCATCTTAGATTCTATGTAAACTGGTTTCTCCCATTTCTATATACAATATATGTATATATATATCCCTGCAAAACCTGCCATTGCACTCTCAAAATATCCTGTGCCACTTAAAGGGTTCAAGAAATATTGTCTAAAATAAAACATTTTTTGAACATGACATTGTTAATACAAGAGGTACAATAATATTTTTATTTCCTTAATTCACTGATTAGTAGGCAGAGAAAATGTGTAATTTGATTTATTTCTTTTTTCATTTTTCTTAAATTAATTGTCTTCTTTTGCTTATATGAAGTAGAACGTGCTCTTGCATAATCAGCTGTTCAGCCCAAGGTATTGAGTCAAACAAGTAGTGCTAAAGCCGGGATTGGATTGCTAATGGGTATATACTGTACATATATATATATATATATATATATATATATATATATATATATATATATATATATATATATATATATATATATATAATCTGTCACATATTTCTGACTTCTCTGGTAGGGTTTGTCCTTTTTCAGCAGGATTTGCCCAAATCGAAGTGCCTGGCCGAACTGAATCTTTAAAACCATGCAACATTTTGTCACTTCAACAAGGAAGTAAAATCATTTTCTGCTTACCCCTTCCTAGCCCTAATCTGCAAATTAGGGTTCGGATTTGGGATTCAACTGAATCTTTCACAAAGGATTCAGAATTCGTCAAAATCCCAAAATAGTGGATTTGGTGCATCCATATTCTCCAGTAATAATTCATTGTTCTTCATATGATTTTGTTTTTTTTATAAGATGATATATGCAGCACTGAGGCAACACTGAAGATTCTCATTTGAACTGATATATATATATATATAGATAGATAGATAGATAGATAGATAGATAGATAGATAGATGATAGATAGATAGATAGATAGATAGATAGATAGATAGATAGATAGATAGATAGATAGATAGATAGATAGATAGATAGATAGATATAGATATATATGTATATATATAAACCAAGAGCTGACCATACAAAAATATCGACCTAACAATTTTTAGCTTTTTTTGGTTAAAAGTCATGAGCTGTGATACCTTTTTTGACACTCTCATACTATTGGTGAATCTGGAATGGGTAAAACAACCTATGAACTGGCACAATGTACACATCACAATCCTGGAATATAGTCATTGGCAACATAATTATGGGTGTTTTGTGCTCCTGGCACACAGGTATAGGTAGCACAGGTTTTTTTCCTGGTATCTACTGTATATAGCACTGACACATTTTTGCAGACTCTACAGAGATTATACATAATTCAAATCAGTCCCTGCCCTAGTGGAGCTTACACTCGTCCCTATCACATTCAGATAGTTAGGAGCCCATTAACCTGCCTGTATGTATTTGAAGAATGGGAGGAAACCAGAATACCCAGAGGATACTTATACAGACACTGGGAGAATATACAAACTCCTTGCAGATAGTGCCCTGGCTGGAAATTAACTCAAGATCCCAGTGTTGTAAGGCAGAATTGCTACCCACTGAGGAAAATAGCACCAAAAAAAATTATTCAACGTTGTGATTTCTAACTGCACTTTTTTTTATGCTTTTGTGTGTTTTCATGTGCCTTTTCATGGATTGTTCCATGGATATCTGCTGCCTCTAGGAGAAGGTTTGGCACAAATAAACTATGGCATAATTCTTTAGTCTTGCTGCCAAAAAAAATTCTATTGTCCGGCTAAGTATAAAGCATGGCTAAATTCTAACACAGTTTTGAGAAAATGTTCACCGATTGTGAAAGCACAATTTTCAATTTTCCCTTAATGCATATCCATCTTTCTGTGCGTATATCTCTCTCTAGGTATTTTACCTGTAAACCTTAGTACTGGGTGTTTCTGTCTAGAATGTGTATGTATGTGTTTTTTTAATGCCCCTACACACTTACACACAAGGTTATTTGCATTTTGTGAATTTACCAATACTGGGAAGAGAACTAGTTTATTTTAGCCAAACCTTAGCAAATTTGAACTTCACAAGGAATTCCTATCGACTACTTTTTTTTTTTTTTTTTTTAAAATGACTTTTAGTGTGACTGTTCCCAGACATTTATTGCGTAAATTGCCACTTTAGTCACATTATTTTGCAGCTATGATAGAAAAGGCATACATTAGTTGCTGCCATTCTGCAAAACACTTCATGCAATTATTAAGTAGTGAAAGTTGTCTGAAAAGTTAAAGGCATTGGGTTCTCAGTCATATTTTACTCTCAGCAATAAATGAGCAGTTATAATAAGTGATAGTGCAGAAGCAAGGTATACTATACTTATACTATAAGGTGGTTCACCGAAAAAAAGCAGGTTTTAGAGCCAGAAAAAAACACAAGGAAAAATGCTAACAGAATCATCACAATTTTTTTTCCTCCAGGAAAAATGTATGGAAATAGACTCTAATGCATTTGATGTAAGAAAAAACGCTGTGATAAAGACGTCTATTTTTTCTAACACATTTGGCAAAAATGTTGCTATTTTATGCATTTTTCTTATCACCAAAATGCACCTGTGAGAGAAATGTAAACTGTTGGGGATCAACTGAAATATATAAAATATGAGTCAGGTATCCCTTTGGTTTCTTATGATAATAAGTCTTGATAATGCTCAAGGAGAAAATCAAAATGCTGTCTGAATTTGTCCCAAAAGTATTTGAAAAAAGTGTTTCCCTCTTTGAAGTACATACGACTTATTTCTATAGATGTTCCTGGACATGAGTTTATAAAATATATATACATTATGTAAAATAGGCAAGTGCCTTCCTTGACTTACTAGTAATGTTTCTAGTTTTAAGAAGGACTGGAGATCCTCTGTACAGTTAAATAATAATGATAAGCTAGTAAAAGACTATACTTTTTTGTTTTACAAGTATTGCAATAGGTTAATTTCACAGAGTACATTACATATCCCATTAGATTCATGCAGGATGAAAGAGCTTAAAATGTACAGTCTAAAATGTAACACATAGAAGGAGACACGTCCTTTCATCTATTGAATTCTGTGTAACGGAACAACAGAACACCAGGTCACTTGGAAGAAAAACAGATCAATGGAACAGAAGCAAAAATTCACTGATCTCTATGCTTAGAAGCAGGCTGTTGTATAAAAGAATATTCCTTTCCCTGGTTCAGATTGCCCTTTTTTTCCCATCTTCGTCAGCGTTTATTGGATCAGATCCAAGTGACAGTCCTACTGACATTCTACTGATAATTTGCCAATTTCCCACATCTTCAACTGCCCCGTGCCAATGCCACAGTCAGAATGAAATATATCGGAACAGGGCTCCTGTCATCTAGCAGAGTCCATGGAATAACAGACAGCTTGCAAAATGGATAAGCTATGCAGTTAGGCAAAAAGGAAAAGGTTTATCAGGTACCATATATTAAAACATAACTTTATTTGTAACACAAGAGTCACAGGCAAATCCTAATACAGGCCTTGCCAAGTAGCATTAGTACCTTCATTTATGCAGAATGCTTGGGACCTGAGGTTTTCAGGATAACAAATCTTTCCATAATATATATATGTAAAGAAAGGGACTTCACCTCCAACTAATAATTTAGTTATTAGTAATTTATTATATAGTAATGTATTAGTTGGAGGTGAAGTCCCTTTCTTTATATATATATATCTTTAATTTGTTTGTGGACACTCCAACCTATATAGGCCACGAATTACGTTTCGGAATATATCCTGCTTGAATTCAATTGGTTTTTCAAATCTTTTCATAATTTGGATTCATGCCTTAAGTCTACTAGAAAATCATTTAAACATTAAATAAACCCAATAGGATTGTTTTGCCTCTAAAACCGTATTAATATCTTAGTTTGGATCAAGTACAAGGTACTGTTTTATTATTATAGAGAAAAATGAAATCATTTTTAAAAATTTGGATTATTTGGATAAAATGGAGTCTTTCGGAGATGATCTTAGGTGCAGGCAGCAAAAATTCATTTGTAGACTGCAGTTATTTTGAGAAAGGGGGAGGGTGAAATTCCCGAAAATATGTTCTTTTTATTGTCCATAGGAGCATAACTCTCAATAAAAGGGATACAACTAACTTTATAAAATACTGAACATTGCATGTTCTGCTGCTGTTGCACATGCCCCTGCACAATGTGGATTAATCTGAACCTGGATATATATATTTATTAATAATACTGTAGGCTCTCCAGCCAAATTCTTATCAGCACCATATTTTCTTGATAGCTGCTCTGATCTGCCAAAAACCTCATTATCGATATAGGATATAAATAGAGACAGTTCTTTGCGTCTTAATGGCAGCAAATAAATACTATATATAATTTATTATTAGGAAGGCAGTGTGTAAAGTGCAAAAAAATTGGTGCAAACATAGTCGGAACTAGAGGTAGGCAGAAGAGGCACCTGCCTAGGGCGCAACAATGTGGGGGCACTGGGCAGGTACCTTTTCAAGTCCTCTGCCTACCCCTAGTCTGAGTTTAGCTCCACTGCTGCTCTCCCTCCTACCCTCCCCTCTATCACTGTCCCCTCCCTCCCTCTGTCACTCACCCCTACCTTCCTCCTTCCCTTGTTATTCTCCTTCGTTGCTCTCCCCTACCTCCCTCTCTTGTGTTCTATTGTTGCGCATGCAATCACAAATGGATGGGGGGGTTGGTCGAGGGTAAACGACCAGGGTGCCTAGGGCTTGGCCAGGCACTGGGTCCAAAGCTCTTCTTTTCAGAACAGATACACCCGTGGCTAAAGTGGGCTCCTTCGGTCTCTTACTTTTCTTCCCTCAGATGTTGTAAATAAGCTTTTATGTATGCTATTGCACTTAAGTTCATGGGATTTCTGCTTATTAATCATGCCTAAATGTATTGAAGTCAATAAGAAAACAAAGCAACATTACAGGCATTTTTATCATATACTGTAAATGTCTCTACCCAGTTAGAGAAGCTCCTTTCTGCTATTCTACAACTGCTCCTCATTTGAAAAAGGCTCTCATGCTGCCAAATACTTTGGTGCCAGGACAGCTCCGATCCGTTTGGGTTATGCAGAAGGCAATAGAGGCATAATAATGACATCTACATTTTTTCAACCTTTTTTAAATGGTGAAAAAGGCTATGATTTCTTACCGGCTAAACAAATGCATGGCAAAATTCTAGTATCAACTTTGCCACTAGCTAAACTAGCCACTAGCTAAATGTCTTTCCATGGGTGCCCTATCAAGCATGGTCACAAATATTCCGTTATCCGAGGCTTCTCTTTTATTATTAAAACTGATTACAAAGGTACTGATATTATACATGCAGACATTTTGAGGTGCTCCTCGCTGGGTTAGAGAAACAGCTGACTTATTTAATAGAATGATGTAAGTGGTTAAAGTGAATGCTAAGAACATTCATATAGCACATACCATGCCATCGGCAAATCTCAACCTAACAAAAGCAAAGAAAAACATTACTTTTTTCTCATAAAATCTGAATTTAGCATAAAAAGGTGCATGTGATGAAGCAGATCTACATATAGATTTCAAGTGTTATCTCAAAGAATGAATTATTTTATCACGTATAAGTAAGCATGAAATATCTCATCACTTCAGACTTTAAGAGAATCCCAATTTCATTTTAAATGCTATATTATATAATCGTTATTTTTATTTAACAGTCATCTCAGATTCTTAAATTCATAACATTTATAATGTTAGAATGGCCTTTGTCTGCCATGTAAATCAGTTAATGTTTTTACATTTTACTTTGTGCAAAGAATCCTCCTTGAAGAAAACTATTCACATTTTGGTTTTTTAACATCATTTGCTGTTTAATATTACCATATGAAAAATGTATCTGACATGTTGTTTGACTGCTCACAACACATTTGACGTTAGGTTTTCTTTTATTGGCTATTGAGTGTAAATCCAAAATGTAACTGCTGCATTATATGAGCTGTTGTAACAAATTTTTTTGTCAACAAATTCTAAACTATCCTTTATACACAAGCGCCAAATCATGAATAATGGAGGTTTATCATTTTTAATCTGCAATGGAGGAATATGACAAATGGCCTTGTCAGTTTCTGCTTATAGAGTATTTATTAATAATTATTTGTAATTCGTCACCCAGAGGACCTGGTCATTTTGACATATAAAGGAAACATCTGTGTTTAATATTTTACTGCAGTCTAACTTCCCTCGCTGAAGGAAGGAGAGAGAGAGAGAGAGAGAGAGAGAGTGAGAAAAAATGAGAAAACATCAAAGGATGGGCATTAAGTAATATAAGGGACAAAAAGAACCCTATATGCCCATTAAAATGTCTAAAATGATCTTTAACACCAAGGCACCAATATGTGAAAATGTTACTGTATTTTTTGATTATTTTTATGTGGAAGGAATGTAGAAAATTAGCAATAGAGCTAAAATTGCACAAACTTTAATAACAATGAAAATCAAGAATTATTGAGTAAGTCAAACAATGGAATTATTTATATGATGGTTTGTTAAATGTATATTCCTGGCTGGCTCGCCAATGTAAAATTTCATATATCCGACATATATCAGGGACCTATAAAGAGGCACATTGATGTTTTCAACCCTTGCGTTAGTGCCATTTTTAATGCAACAGTATTTTATGTGCTTTAAAGGAGAAATAAAGCCTAACTGATGAAGTCGGCTAGAAATGTTGTGGATTATGTTTTGAGCTTCTATACCAGCCCAAGGTAACCACAGCCCTTTAACAGTGCAGATCTGTGTCTCCAAAGATGCCCCAGTAGCTCTTCTTTTCTGCTGATTCACTGCACATGCTCTGTGCTGCTGTCACTTACTGAGCTTAGGGACCCACTCACAATATACTGTATATACAGTATAGAAATGTCACAATATACGGCTGATTAGTACTCAATACAGATAACTACTTCATGTCAGCTCGGAAACCAGTGCAATTAGCACCAGAATTTAATAATCATCCATGTAACATCAGCTTATATTACAGACAACCCTCATTTTCTGAACTAAACCCTAAGCTTAGCTTCTCAACAGCTGCTCAGAGCTCACTGAACATGTGAGTGTCACAGACACTTTACAAGATGGTGACACATGGTAAGTTTGAAGCCCTGGATCATTGCTGCTATTGAAAAGCTGAAACTTTAGGCTGAAACAATAAGTTCAGTATATAAAACATGGCATTTTTAACCATGATCATTATTATGATTTAGTTCTCCTTTAATAGTCACACTGCCTAGAGTTACACAGTTTGTTATCCATTCTCAATTATGGATACTCCCCAACAAATTATAGTGTATAACACACATACCTTGCACTAATAGAACCATAGAACCTCTTTTGCCAGTTTGCTGCCAAGTTATTTAAATTCCTCCGTAAAATGACAGCATCTTGCATTGTACTTATACTTATTAGTATCATTAGCAAAAACAGAAACAGCACTTTTCCTGATGGTCATTAATAAATTAAAAAGCAAAGGGCCAAGGACAGAACCCTGTGGCACTCCACTAACAACACTGGTCCAATTAGAAAACGTTGCATTTACCACCACTTTTTGTAATCTATCCTTCAGCCATTTCAGTAAACTTCTGTATGGTACTGTATCAAATACTTTAGGAACATTTAAATAGATCACATCCACTGCCACATTCTAGTCTGGCAAGATCTATTGCACATAAAACCATGCTGGCACAAACACATAGTATTGTGCTTTGCAATGTTTTCAAGTATATTATTCCCTATTACCTCTTCTGAAAGCTTTCCTACCCTTGATGTCAAAGGCCTATAGTTTTATGGTTGAGAATGGGATCTTTTTTTGAATAGTCTCTTTGCATTATACCAGACCTCAAAGATTCTTGAAACATTAAGTAAATGGGTTTGGCAATGAAAGAGTTAAGTTCTTTTAGTACCTTGTGAATACCATCTGGTCGTGGACTTTTTTCTACATTTACATATTCTAGTCTCTTTTGAATTTCTTCCTGAGTCACCCATCCATAAACAATTAAATTTTTAGATTAAAAACAAACTATTAAAAAGGAAGCCTTCATTAGATGGTTCCTCAAATATGTAGACAGATGATTAATAAGAGTTCAGAATCTCTGCTTTTTCCCTGCTCTCATCAACTAATTGACCTTCCTGTGATGCTAGCTAACCCACCCCTTCTTGCTTAATTTTTTTATTATTTATAAATATTTAAAAAATAATTCTGGATTAATTTTACTCTTCACTGCAACACCTTTTTCATTCTCTACTTTAGTTTGTCTGCATGCTTTTTATGCCTATTTGTACCTGATAAAAGTTTCAGCTGTCCCAGATAACTTGCATTCATTAAATTCATTATCTTACCAACCTCAACACTAACACTTCTATCAAACCATAAGGGTTTTTCTATGCAACATTTTTCCAGATGTTCCATTTTCCTTCTAATGGTGTGATTCTGGATTTTTTCTATATTTTTTCTATTCCATTTTCCATCTGTGTTTAAACCAGTAAAAAGTCTTATTAAGTGTCTAATTTACTCCCATATAAAGATGTCTCTATTCCCTAAATACTCACCCAAGCAAATTAATTGAGATTAATTCAGTTATTCAATTATTAGTTATTACCAGATCTAAAATGTGCCTTTTGTAGTAGGTTCCTGAACATTTTGCTTCCAAAAAGTTCCCTGCACTAATAACATAATACCAAAAAAACATGGCTATAGGTTATACGATTATAAAAAGAACCTGAAAAGCAATGGAGCACTAAAATGCCTTCTAACCTAAATTAAACATGTTATTATAGAATGTTTTTTAAAATTATATAAAACATATTTAACTTTTCCTATAGATTTTACATTCTCAAGTGTACTACATTCCTCTGCATTGCAAATACAGGTATGATGCCATTTCCTATCATGCCCTAGTAAAACAAACAATTGTTAATTTTTGAATTGTTTCACCTTTTCTCTGTAAAAATAAGACACAACTTTGAACTCAATCCAGTAAATCCTGTGGATTAATTATGGAAAGTTCAGATATCCAGAAGACCACAGGTCCCAGTTAAACCTAATAGGTCCCAAACCTGTAAATAGTTTTTTATTTGCTTATAAAACTTAACTAGTAAATGAATATTGTATAATTGTACATAAACATTTGATTAAACCTCAGAGTACATATAAACTGCTAATTAAAAAGACATTTAGTGGCCCTTTAAAGTGTTTGGCATAATTATTTGCTTTATTGTGTGCAATGGATAAATTACTTTTGTGTATAGATAACACTTTATAAATAAAATATACTTCCACACATGCATAATTGTTCTCACACTTGCCTACTTCTACATTTGTGTTGGCAATTTATTATTTAAGTATAGTATTCGAGTGCACAAACATTATGAGGCACATTTACTATTGGTCGAATAGTTAATTAGGGTTAATTAACCCTCAATATTCGACCGTCGAAGTAAAATCCTTCAACTTCGAATATCGAAGTCGAAGGATTTACCGCATTTCCATCGATCGAACGATATAAGGAAAAATCGTTCAATCTAACGATTAAATCCTTCGAAACGAATGATTCGAAGGATTTTAATCCAACGATGGAACGATTTTCCTTCCATCAAAAAAAGCTAGGAAAGCTTATGGGAACCTTCCTCATAGGCTAACATTGGTGCTCGGTAGGTTTTAGGTGGCGAAGTAGGTGGTCGAAGTTTTTTTTAAAGACACAGTACTTCGACTATCGAATGGTCGAATAGTCGAACGATTTTTAGTTTGAATCGTTCAATTCGAAGTCGTAGTCGAAGGTCGAAGTAGCCAATTTGATGGTCGACGTAGCCAAAAAAATACTTCGAAATTCAAAGTATTTTTTATTCTAATCCTTCACTCGAGCTAAGTAAATGTGCCCCCTTATGTAATCAATGAAAGAGAATACATTTGGATATGCATTGTTACATTCCATCATGCGTCCATATGTTAAAAAAAGTCATAAATCCACCCAGTTCAAACGTGTGCCCACTTGAAAACTGACAAACATGTAGGCAGTTCCCTGATTTTTTAAAACAATTTATCCACCAAAGTGGAAGACAAAATTACACTCACCTAAGTTTTTGGCAGATGGGGCCAGTCATGGAAACCCGAGTAGACCCTTAAATAGCAGCCATATTCAAAGACCAATATGGTCCTCAGCAACTGGGAATTTACACCAAGTATTAATATTTCATCAAGACTTAATCAATATTTGGATGGGTAGGGCATCATATTAGACATAATTTGGCCCACATGCAAAAATGAATGAGCTGGCAGCTAATATATCCAAGTGTATGTGTACCTTTAATACTATTTGCTTAATCTTTATGTTACCAAAATTGAATAACATGCCATATACAACATTTTACAAAGGCTTATTTTAAGGGAAAAGTAAAAGTAAGGAAATCACTATAAGTAAATACTTTTCCATACAGTGCTGCGTATAATAAGTAAATCTATATACTGTAAGTATAAAGCCCTGAATATCCTGTAAATTATCTCCTTATAAATGGTGCTTAGTGTCATCAGTTATAATTGGTGCTTAGTGATGTCACATGACTCACTGAAACGTGTGTATTACAATAAACAATGTACCTCCCGTTGTAAAATATTAGGATATTAGAAGTCATCTCGGTTTCTATTATGAGAAATGTTTAAGTTTAAAAAACAAATACAAATTATAGTACAAAATAAAAGTCGTCACATCAGATATCCATGGCCTGTTTCATGGAACTCCTCTGTGACTTATAATATCTTTATATTTTACAATAGGGGGGTACATTAAACACTATATAATGATTTTAATATAGTGTTCTATCAGAATAGTATACTATAAACATGGAGTACAAAGTACAGACAATTTCTATGTGCTAAGAGACACAAGTCCCTGTCTTGTAAAGTTTCAATTTAATTTAAGAAAGGGCCATGTGAATGGAACCGTGCTATTTTTGTAGATAGAAGAAAAATTTAATACGGCAATACTATTTTTTCTATGCCGCTATATATTGCATACTATCTTGTAAGTACGAATTTCATAACAGAAGAAATATTTTTATTTCATGTATCAAGACATTCTAAATCAAATTTTAGAGTTAATACAATAAATGCTCAATACTCAGGTTTTCTGGCAAGATTAAAATGTGGCTTGTCTTGTGTTAGTATTTTAGCTGTTGAGAATGTATGTTATGGAAAAAAAAAAAAAAAAGACTGAGCCTGGTGCAAATGCATTCTTCCATGCATGTCTTATAAACTTGGCTGTAGCAAGCAATGCCAGTCGGCAGCATCAAGGGCAAACAAGATCTTTAGCTTTATTAAAAGGGGCATAGATTGGCTGGAGGGGGGGATATTCTTCCACTGTATAGAGCACTTATAAGGCCCCATCTAGAATATGCCGTACAGTTTTGGTCTCCATCACTCAAACAGGACATTATTGTATTAGAGAGGGTACAGAGAAGGGCAACTAAGCTGGTAAATGGTATTGAAAATCTTAGCTATGAGGAAAAACTGGCCAAATTGGGGATGTTCACGCTGGAGAAGAGGCACTTAAGGGGTTATATGATAACTATGTATAAATATATAAGGGGATCATATAATAATCTTTCTAATGCTTTATTTACCAGTAGGTCTTTCCAGCTGACACAAGGTCACCCATTCCGATTACAAGAAAAGGTTCTGTCTAAAAATTCTGACAGGGTTTTTTACAGTTGTGAAGTTGTGGAATATTCTCCCTGAATCAATTGTGCTGGCTGATACATTAGATAGCTTTAAGAAGGGGTTGGATTTTTTTTTTCTAGCAAGGGTGGGAATACAGGGTTATGGAAGATAGCTCATAGTACAAGTTGATCCAGGGACTGGTCCGATTGCCATCTTGGAGTCAGCAAGGAATTTTTTTCCCCCTCTCAGGCAAATTGGAGAGGGTTCAATGGGATTTATTACCTTCCTCTGGATCAGCTAGCAGTTAGGTAGGTTTTTATATAGATTGAACTTGATGGAATTATGTCTTTATTCAACCTAACTTACTATGTCACTATGTTACTTATAACCTTAAAATAAGCTGCATCCAGTTCCTTCTTTTTATAGCCTCTTTCATATTTTTTTCAAGTTTTTATTTTATTCAATGTTTATATTGCAATAAAATAAAGAGAGAAATATTGCAAAGGTAGAAAGGTGGTGTACATTAAATATGCATAGTATACAGTGCAAAAATGACAAGCAACCGGGTGTTCGCCTACAGAACCAGGGTCCTAAAGCAGTATATCATTTTGGTAAGCTAGATATTTATAATGGTTCACTAGTGGTCGTTGTCGTTTATTGGATGGATGTCTAACCCTCTCAGAGTTGGCCTGGCAGGCCTGAGCTCCATTGGTGAGCCTTTTGGTGGGGAGTAATTTTTTGACTAACTCAACTCATTGGGCAACTGTTGGTACAGTATTTTCCATCCAATTCATAACAATAAGTTTTTAAGTATAGAACAGGAGAATCCTAGCAAGGGACCTGGTTTTGTTCCAGTTCTAATAGACATGTTTCTGGAGTGTGTAAATTAGAAAAGTCTAGGCTATCCTAGGCTATAAGCAAGATGTAACCTTTTCAGTTTGGGGGTCTTGAAGGATAAGTTACACCAGGGGAGTTCTGTACACAATGAGGAAGTGGAATTGAGACTTGAAGGCATGACCTTTCCTGAAATTTTACCAATATTTTCTGGGATGAGAGACACCATTGAATGTTATTCTTTTAACACAACTTGTGGGGCAAGCTTGTAAACACCCCTTGCTGGTGGCAACTTGATCACGCTAATAAAAGCGTTGAATTTTACTGGTAAATTTCAAAGACCTGTGTATTTAAGGGCAACTCCGGCTTCCAAACCAAAATTTGATAAAGAGGCCCACATAACACAGAAACCCCTAATATACCCATCACAGTTACTGGTTTCTTCAAAAAGTATGAACAAATGCCATTTCTATGTGGAAATCCTACTGTATAACAGTTCTTCTCTTTCTGCATCATTTGAAGGAGGGACTAAACACTGATGTTACAAATTGTAACAACTTCTCCGCAGCTTACAGACAACATGCAGGAACTACATAACCCACAATGCATTGCACTGTGATGTTCCATTCCCTATTGCAATCACGTGTGCAGGGAATTGTGGGGTTCGGAGGATGCAGGCTGAGGACAGATGGCTGTTGATACAAAGTAACAGTAGTCAGCCAGCTCAGCAAAGTAGTCAGACAGATCAGCAGGAGAGCAGGGGGCTAGGCTTAGGGAACTGTTCCAAACCATTAAAAATTAATGAAAAATCTGCATATTTTTTAGTTGATATATATTGCAAATTTACTTGAAATTATGTTTACTTTTCAAAAAGCTTATGTTATGTTTGTGTGGCGTTCCCCTTTAAGTTTAATTGTTTACCATTAGCCTGAACTGATTCTCCATACCAGACCACAGAATCAGTATGTTGCCATATGACACCAATATTTGACAATATGGACTGATATCATGGAATTGTCTGAGATATGCTTTTTTCACAACCATGCATTACCAAATTAGCATAAGTCGATGCCATGCTGGTGCCCCCCGCACAGTCTGCATATAATAATTATTGGCAAAAACTAAACGATTCTTATGAAACACAATATCCAGCACAATATGCAACAGGCCACAGATTAATTCAATTTGCCAGTTTTTTAAGGTGCCCCTTGCCAGATGTACAGTCCTCACCCTTATGATAGGGGAAAGAAGTGTACAAGCCCTTAATGTCCAGAGAATATAACAGCACTTTGGAACCCTTGAATTTCAACCTGTTATAACCTCCATAAGAGTTCTAAGTATCCTTTAAAACCAGAACAATACCACTTAATATGTGTTGGATGCTTGACCCTAAGAGAGTTTATTCATGTTACAAGGATAGCTTTTCAATATGCAGTTTTTATGCAAACATCTAAAATCAATGCACAGCTTGATAAATAAAGATTTTTTACGTGCCAATGCCTAGAGATGTATTTTGTGTACACAGCATAATAAATAGGTCCCAAAATGCTGACATTCTTTGATTGATAATATCTATTTTTGTTGCATTCAAGAGTAGAATTGATTATTTAAAATGTTATGTACACAAGCATGGATTAATGCACAGGCTGCCGTAGGCTATAGTCTAGGGTCCCAGTATAATCAGGGGCCCATCTACCTTTTTTAAAATCATTATTTCTATTTTCTTGGTTTGAAATATTTTATTTGGTTTTCACAATAAACCATAAAAATCAATATGATAACAAATAGTATGCAGAATAAGAAGATTAATACAATGACATATTAAACAGAATGTATAATTTACAATGAAGTAATATGTAAAATAAAATAGAAACTAAAAAGAACTATCACTAACTAAGCCAGTGTATTTCTATTTTCTTTTCTTTTAATATTTATTTTTATTTTGGCTGAGTCAGGCGTACCTGCTGGGATAAGAAGGCAAGCAATGCACATACATGCGCGCGGATGCTTGCAGATCCAGTGACATCACTTGCACTTGCCAAACCTGTCCCAATGTAGAGAACCTGGCTGCATGTGTGACCCACCATGGGGACCCACCCCTACACATGCACCCACCCCCACAAACATGCACCACCCCACACTCACCCAATCACTCAACCCACTGCCCAGCAACCTCTCTACACATCCACCCCACGTTCCTCTACACACACACCCATCCCTGTACCCCTCACACCTCTACATAGTCACCTCCACACCCCTCTTCACAATAGGAAAAGCAATTGGGGAGAAGTGGGGGGGGTTGGTGACAACACACTCCCCTGACTCTTCTTCTGATCGGGGGGGGGGGAGATTGTGGAATTCCCTGCAGGGATGTTGTGATGGCAGATTGGATTGGATAACTTCTTGGACATGCATAATAACCAAGCGACAATTATATGTGAATATATATAATATGGGGGTGTCGTTTTAGGGGTTGAAATAGATGGATTTATGTCTTTTTTTTACCTCAATTAAATAATGCATAAGTATTACTTGCACAGTATATCTACATAATCTATACCATGTGTCTGTGCATAAACCAAATACCTTTACAGTCAATCTGGCACCTTATGATCTGGGTATTATAAAATCAGTAATAGTTAAATCTAGGATACAAAAGGGGCAAGTATCCCATCGCTATGCCTTCTGTCAAAATGCCCAAAAGCGCTCAATATGCAATTGTCCTGTTTGCAGTAGATCAAACCTAATTATCAAGCAGTTTCCATGGGTTACTGCATTATCAGTATATAATCCCTTAAATATATTTACCTACATTAATAGGCATATTTCTTTTTCTGCAACAAACATTGACACAAACACACAATACAGGTTAATGTCCCCCTAGTATCCTGCAGAAATTGGCAATAAATACCAGAGGAAAGCATCGGGGACAATGATAGTGATCAGGGTACTTACACTGTGGAGTATTACAAATGCAACGTACTGCCGCCTCGGGTGTAGCCCTTCATGCGCCATCTGTGGATGAAAGAGTCAGTGTTAAGCACTCCTTTGTACCAATGCCATTATTGTGCCCATGTGACTACTTGTAACAAAAATCTATGCAGTACATAAGCCCATACTGCACTGCAGCATTTTTAAGAGTTTTTTGTTTGCTAAAAATTACACTTTGGGTGGGTACCTTTGAAGCCCCTTCAGTGGAACAGGTGATACAGTGAATAATACTGTTCCTAATAATTTTAAAGGTAAAGTGAACAATATGCCTTCCAATAATATTGATATCACTTACAGGAGAGCGGGACACAATGCTGGACAAGATGTTATATGTCCCCTCTACCAGTTGTTCCTGTAACATAAAAGAAATTAGTAGTGTAAAAAAGAGACTAAACTCCTAGGGGCTAATTTCACAATGAAAACTCAGCAGCAATATCATTTACCATCCCATCCTATCCTGCCATTTCATCTGCATGGATTGTGTCACTTCCAGTTACAGTTTCTGTAGTTGCACAGACTTTTTTGTTCTAAAGAGATTTTAGGAATAGTGACAGCTTTATGCTCACTGAAACATGGCTCTATTTAACCCCATTATTATTTAAACTAAATAAAAGGAATAGTTATCAAAGCAGCAGATTTTAGTACAATAAGTGTGGCTCTGAATCTACCTACTCAGTGTTACTTATATTGGTTTACCTTATATTCACAGGGAGTTACACTAATAAATGTATGCAGGGCCGTCTTTAGGCCGAATGAACTCAATGAGGCTCAATCAGGTCCCATACCATGGGGGCCCGCGCCAGCTCAGCATGCTGCACACCTCCTAACATTTTGGAAATAGAAAGAGGGACAAAAAGAGTTGTGTGGCGACATTTTTGTGGCCACACCCCCTAATTACCATGTTCATTATAAAAATTTGGCAGGTTATGAAAGTTTGAACATATTTCTGTGTTTTTTTTTTCCATTTATTACAGTTTTGCTAATGAAGGGGAAATGCCATTTAAGCCTGTGAGTCTAATTTCTCCCAAGAAACATTTTTATTTTAATTGTTACAATTACATATTTGCTTTACTCAAAATTTTTACAAAAGTATCTGGTGGCTGTTCTGGGCTCTCTGCCACAAGCCAATTAAGTTAGAAACTTTGTATCTGTTTCTGGTTGTTCAGTGCAGGAGATTAAACAGAAAGTCGGGACCAGGTCTGGGCTGGGACTCAAAATAGGCCCTGTCATTTCAAGTACACAAGGCCCAACCCGTCTCCTACCAGCCCACTTCACTATGGCATCTTACAGCGCAGCCCATCTGGCATTTGCCAGTTTGGGCCTGGTCGGGACATTTCAGTTGCAGGAGATTAAACAGAAAGTTGGGACATTTCAGTAACAACCCGGGACTGAGGGTTGAGCTGTGAAAAGCAGGACTGTTCCGCTCAAATGGGACAGTTGGGAGGTATGATACTGCAATACAGAAGGAGGACAGACGTGACAGGTCAGTGATTCAGAGAGGAGAGTTGAGGAAGGAGAAAATAATCAATGTTGTAAAACAACATTCCCCACAATGCATCACTGTCTTATCTCCAGGCAGTCACTATGCCACACCCACCCAGAGAGCCAACAATTCTTCCTATAGGTCAGGTCTGACCTATAGGACTGACTTACTCTCTGACCTATAGGCTCACCTGTTTGTTTATGGTCAGTCACTGTCCAGGTCCAGTACCTTCACTTGTCTCCCTCTTCTTCCTTTTTTTCTGATCTGCGCGCTGCCCACACACAAGTGACCAGTCAACAAAACATTAGTTTATGTGAGCCATGAGCTAATTCTAGAAGCGGATGTCGTTGTGCCTGTGCTGTCTGGAGAAATCACTGCCCCAAGGTGCTGCTGTGTCAAATTGATTAAAGGGAAAACACATCTGTCTGAGGAGGAGCATTTCATGATAAAATCCGAACAAAACAGGAAAATTTAAAAGCTAATTATCCTAAATGTCAATAGATTCTTGAAGTTACAGACAAATAACTGTGATCCACTAAAAGGCAAATGTTATTATACATGGGCAATTAGCCCATATAGAGTTCTGCACTTGCTAGCACATGTACATCATATAGGGTTGCCACCATTGTGCATGATGTCACCGGGGCGTGTCAGTGACATTGCAGTCAGTGCATGCTACATCAAGTGGGTGGGGCTATGATCTGGCGATCAGTGATTGGCTGATCACCATGTCAATCAGGGGAGATCCTGCCCAGTTTTCCTTTTTTGGCAGATTGTCTTGACCTGGACAGCCCTTCTGAAAACTGGGCTGCCGGGTCAAACCCGGGCTGAAAAAATGATGTAAAATCAGGTAAATGTTTTAAAGCAAATTATTCTTTAAGTACTGAAAGAATATAAGCACAGGAGTTTGTGTATGTCTACATAAGGTGCAGGCTAAAAAGAATTACCATTTACAGACAGAACCATGGCGATAGTATTCATCTGGTTAGTATTTTAAACCTCTTCATTTCACTAGAGGACAAACGGACATTTTTAGAAACATCACGACAATATTTTTATGTAAAATCAGGGAAATGCACCCATTAAAATGCATCATAAATTGGCTGGACCACAAAAAAAATATAAAAATGCAGGTTACTTAAAATTAAGGTTTCACTGCACATTGAATTCCTTCTATAGTATGTACTATTATATCACTTGTCTATAATGTCTGTTATATCATGAAATATCATTGCAGTCTGTTGCATTAACTGTTAACTCACCATTCAATTGCCAAGATTGCACATAGTGCATATAATTCAAATTTGTTTTTCTCTGCTGTCATTGCATTTGGTTCACTACTAAAAACATATTCTGGTAAATATGAGCACAACAGGGTTTTTCCGTCTCTTGGGATCCATTTTATTCATATAGCTGAAGTATCACAGTTTTTTAAGCCATGATAAACATGCAGTTTCAGGAGGCAATTAATGAAGATGGCAATGTTATAAATGACAGAAAGAGATGCCTGCAATTCTTGAGAAAGATTCTTAGCATTTATGCATTTACAGTGCTAACAGGAGTTAAGAAAAAAAAAACAGCTGTAAAGAAAAATGATAAAAGCATATTTATTCTTTAGTAAAATTGGTTTGTGACTAATATTAATATAGGAACAGGCTTTGTGGCCTGGTATTACATGGATAAACACATAAATAACATAGCAGCAAAAAAAGCAACATATTCTGCTGCACTGTACAGTATATACATCAAAAATACAAAATGCATACAACTACTGAGTGATACAGGTGGTAGAGAAGGCCCTGCTTTTTACAGCTTACAATCAGGATCTATGGCACAAGGTACAAAAAAAATCATATATAAGCTGGACAATCACATGGGTATTTAAAAATGATCTGTGATACAGGGATATATAGTGGACATTTTGGCATCAAGATCAAATATACAGTAGTAGCTACTACAAGTACAGGTATGGGACCTGTTATCCAGAATGTAAGGGAACTGAGGGTTTTCCAGATAACGGATCTTTCCGTAATTTGAATCTTCATACCTTAAAGGGATACTGCCATGTTTTTTTCAAAACGCATCAGCTAATAGTGCTGCTCCAGCGTAATTCTGCACTGAAATCCATTTTTCAAAAGTGCAAACAGATTTTGTTATATTCAATTTTGAAATCTGACATGGGGCTAGACATATTGTCAGTTTCCTAGCTGCCCCCAGTCCTGTGACTTGTGCACTGATAAACTTCAGTCACTCTTTACTGCTGTACTGCAAGTTGGAGTGATATCACCCCCTCCCTTCCCCCCCTCCCCCAGCATCCTAAAAACAGAACAATGGGAAGGTAACCAGATAGCAGCCCCTTAATACAAGATAACAGCTGCCTGGAAGATCTAAGAACAACACTCAATATTAAAAGCCATGTCCCACTGAGACACATTCAGGTAGGAGAAGTAACAGCCTGCCAGAAAGTAGTGCCATCGTAAAGTGCAGGCACAAGTCACATGACTGGGGCAGCTAGGAAACTGACAATATGTCTAGCCCCATGTCATATTTCAAAATTCAATTTAAAAAATATCTGTTTTCTCTTTTGAGAAATGGATTTCAGTGCAGAATTCTGCTCGATAAGCACTATTAACTGATGCGTTTTGGAAAAAACACATTTTCCCATGATAGTATCCCTTTAAAGGAGATCCAAACAATTGCTAATAAAATCCCCTACTCCCATACCCTACATAGACCCCCCTCCCTGCTCCCCCCCCCAGCCTAGGTGGTACCTTTGGTAAATCCCCTAACTCATCTGAGTTCACGGGCACCATCTTCTTCTCTTCAGTGATCTTCGGGAATAGAGCAGCGTAGTGGTGCATGCGCAGTTGGAGCAATTTGCTATTTCACGACAACTGCACATGCACAGTTGAAAATTGCCGAAGTGCTGAAAGAAGACCCAAAGTCAGATTACTGTGAACTCCAATGCCCTGAATCTGCACCGAGGGGTAAGTAAAGAGTTAGGAGCATTTACCAAAGGTACCACCTAGGCTGGGGGGGAGCAGGGAGGGGGGTCTAGGTTGGGGGTAGGGGTTTTTATTAGCAAGGATTTGGTTCTCCTTTAAGTCTACTAGAAATTCAAATAAACATTAAATAAACACACTAGGCTGATTTTGCCTCCAATAAGGATTAATTATATCTTAGTTGGGATAAAGTAAAAGCTACTGTTTTATTACTACTTAGAAAAAGAAAATCATTTTTAAAAATGTGGGTTATTTTGATAAATGGAGTCTATGGTAGATGTCCTCTACGTATTTTGGAACTTTCTGGCTAATGGGTTTCCCATACCTGTACTGGATCATATTTTGTGGAATGCTTGGGACCTGGGATTTTCCAGATAGGGGAACTTTTCATAATTTTGATACCTTAAGTCTACAAAAAATCATTTAAACATAATATCAACAAAGTAAGATTGTTTTGCCACCAATATGGATACATGCAACTACAAATACCATGTATGGGTTTTTTTTATTACAGAAAAAAGAAATCATTAAAAATGGAATTATTTGTTTCAAATGGACTCTATGGGATATATCCTTCTTGCAATTCTTAGCTTTCTGGATAATGGATTGCCAGATAAGGGATCTTATCCCTGTATATTTGTATTGGCATCTGGTCTGGTCTAAGGGTTTTGTGTACCTTCCTCTCAGCCAAGTATTTGAAAAAGCTGGATAAACGTAAAACTGTTTAACCAAATACTCCATGAAGCGTAGCTAGTTTCTAGCACCCGAGTCATAGATTTTAATACACTGATATAGTGATAATAACTTTTAATAGAGTAAAAAGAAAATGATAGCAATATAATATTTTGTATAGCTGTAATACATGATGTTCCCTTTATGAGTAATCGAGCTCTGTGATGGGACATAGTAAATGGATATGGGATTTAGTAGAAGGAGAGTACCTAATAAGTAGGGAGAAGAAGAGTGACAAAATGCAACACAGATGTACTGCAGATTTCCATTGGAGTCACCAGCATGCCATAAGTATATAACAACACCTTAATATTACCGGAGCATAGTTTGTATTTTTGTAGCACCACTGTGGCAGGAGAGGCTTTTTTATCTCAAACTCAGATTATTTTAAAAAGGAAAGCCTTTTCAGCTATTATTCCCCATTAAGCACCTGGATAGAATGGAGCCAATTATACTAAACTCCATGCCCAGAGATGAAGAATAAGACTGATTTAATCCTTTTTTTTGGTGTCGCAGGTCAGTCCAAGGTAAAGAAGTTATAGAAACAAAAACTGTATTACTTTTCAGCCGATATCTACATTTTGAGGCATATGTTAAAAGGCCCTGAACATTGCTCATTCACAACTCTATGTAATATTGACTGTGCAGTGTTGGACTGGCCCACTGGTATACCAGGAAAACTCCCGGTGGGCCCAGGTGTCAGTGGGCCTTTTGCTTCTATACATCTGGCCTATTTCATGGCCATTCCCTGTTTCTTTAACAAAGAGGCTAAATAGATGGAATAATAGATTATAGCATGTAAAGAGAAGAGACTAGGAGAATAGAGGTTGGGTGAGGAGAGGAAGAAAATAGTACTGAGAGTGGGCCCCTGGTCTAAAGTTTTTTGGTGGGCCCTTGGCATCCCAGTCCAACACTGTGTCTGTGAATAGGTCAAATTCACACAAGATATTGACATCCCAACTTACTAGCCACTCCGAAGATTTTTGAGCAAGCAGCCTGTCCCACAGTTATGGACCATGGACTCCTGCCCTAATCATCTTTACTTTAAGCCGTCACTGGTGCTTTATTTCAGTGAGTGTAAGACAAGTGATTTTTATCAAGCACATGTTTATCATTTGTTTGCACTTGGGAGCTGATTTTGCAGACAGTGAAATCAATTTTTCATGTCTTGATTGAACTCATTTGTTGAAATCATTTATTAGATTTTTTTTTTTTTTTTTTTTTGCATTTGATTTTGCAGCCAGTACCTAATTAACTCTGTAAGAAACAGACTATAATAAGAAAATATAAAATTATTTCAGTCAATATCACTGGCTCATCCTGCAATTTCAGACTTGTGAAAGTCTATAGTCTTCCATATTTGCTTGGTCTCAGCCCTCCTTTTCACTTCCCATGATCCAAATGTAGCGCTATAGTAAATTGAGGGGCACCCTATTCTAAGGGCCTACCCATATATATATTTTGTGCTCCAGATGAGATCTTTCTCTCAGGGGTAAAGCCATCTCAGCAGTGTGGATGCAGGGTGTATGCACAATAATTGGGCACCAGTGGCTCTTTATGCTTAACCAGAGAACTTTGTTTATTCAACTGAATAATCCACATAGGAGTTCATAGAAACTAACAGAAACATGTAGCAACAGAGAGTAACATATACTCACAAACAGCAATGAACAGTTCAATCCCTGTAGGCAAGGGAACATACGCAGCAGTACTGAACGTACACCCAGCTTTCAGCCTTTTCCCTAAGTGGAACGGAATCTCTACGTCCCGAAGTGTGAACACTTAGTCCCTTCTTCTGGGCAATAAGTACCCGGAAGGGATCTTAATCCCTCTGACTCGCCTCGTCAGATCCTTGAACTGCTCAACTAAATAACCTGCCTATCACTCCTAGGGGAAAATTCACTAACCTGTGGAAATTCGCCAGCAACGGCTTCGCTCACATCGACATACTTCGCCAGGCGAAAATTCGGCAGGACAATGCTAATTCACTAAAATGCAAAGTTGCATCCAGGTTGCCGAATGATGGCGAAGTATAGCTAGCGTTAATTTGGCAAGCGAAGCGAAGTTGCGCTAGCATTGGCTAATTTGCATACGGCGGGAAGTTAAAGTACAATGAATGTATATTTTGCAGCAAATACATTACACTACACAAGTCCAGGGAACCTTAATAAAATAAAATAAAGTTGTTATATTGCCCTACACATGAGCCCAGTGTATAGTTTATGTGCCATATGTTAGGAAACATGATAAACGTTCAATAGCATTTTACATTTATAAAGAAAATATTAATTTACAGTTTTTTTATTAAAGATTATTATTGTGGACCTTATTCAGAAGATATCAGATTCAGTCTCCCTCTCTCTTTTTATATGGTTTCTCAACGAAGGATAATGTTTTTGCAATGGCTTTTTCCAATCAGGGAAATTTACTATTCTATTACCAAAGAATTTAAATATTAAAATAACTCTTAATCCTATGTTACATTAAAGGAGTCAATAAAAAGCTATTAATCCTGCTGAAGCAAACATCATTTGATCAGTGCATGCCATCTGTATATTCTATATCTGTGCTGAAAGCTGATTGTGATTTAAATGAACTGAAGGCGTGTGTGTGTGGGGGGGGGTAGAATAAATCTTTAATCGGCGGGGTGCCAAATATGTGCCTATAATTAGCATTGCATCACTTTCGCCTCGACAACCCTTTGAGGCCTGAAGGGGTTAAAACGGCAGAATTCATAATTTATAAATAATTACAAATTAGACAAGGGAATATTGATGCTGATACCTTTATAAATTCATGAAATATATATAATGCATTAAAGTACAACTGGAATATTCCCAGGTTATAATTATAAAGGTGCAAACATGTGGGTGCATTCTGAGTTACTGGTATTTGAGAATGGCACAAGATGGCACTCAGTACAAGATTAAAAACACTTTAGATTATTATTTCAAATATTTAGTATATCTTTGTATACATGTATACAGTGAGAGTGTGATATGGGTGTCTAATAGAAACAATCCACTGTGCAGAAGGCCATGTTAATTTACCAATGCATTAGATTTGCAAAAAAAAAAAATGGGTATATAGAAACAGCATTAGCTCAACAAAATATAGACATTTTGTAACACCAATGGGAAACTTATAGGTACAAAACATGCAAATGTAGACATTTGTTACATTTTTGCTTATGTTAACAAAAGTTTTGTTTTCCATTTGTGACACCGTTTACTACATTCCCCATTTTCTGTTGTACACGACAGAGCCCAGAGTGTTGAATTATTTGTGATAGATAGATAGATAGATAGATAGATAGATAGATAGATAGATAGATAGATAGATAGATAGATAGATAGATAGATAGATAGATAGATAGATAGATACCTGTAGATAGATAGATAGATAGATAGATAGATAGATAGATAGATAGATAGATAGATAGATAGATAGATAATAGATAGATAGATAGATAGATAGATAGATAGATAGATAGATAGATAGATAATAGATAGATGATAGATAGATAGATAGATAGAGAGAGAGAGAGAGAGAGAGAGAGAGAGAGAGAGAGAGAGATGATAGATAGATAGATAGATAGATAGATAGATAGATAGATAGATAGATAGATAGATAGATAGATAGATAGATAGATAGATAGATAGATAGATAGATGATAAATAGATAGATAGATAGATAGATAGATAGATAGATAGATAGATAGATAGATAGATAGATAGATAATAGATAGTTAGATAGATAATAACTAAATAGATGATAGATAGATAGATAGATAGATAGATAGATAGATAGATAGATAGATAGATAGATAGATAGATAATAGATCGATAGATAAATAGATAAATAGATAGATAGATAGATAGATAGATAGATAGATAGATAGATAATAGATGGATAGATAGATAGATAGATAGATAGATAATAGATGGATAGATAGATAGATAGATAGATAGATAGATGATAGATAGATAATAGATAGATAGATAGATAATAGATGGATAGATAATAGATGGATAGATAGATAGATAATAGATGGATAGATAGACAGACAGACAGATAGATAGATAGATAGATAGATAGATAGATAGATAGATAGATAGATAGATAGATGATAAATCACAATTCTTCCAAAATAAATGTATACTTTGCTTGATCTCAGCAGCTTTTAAATGAAAAAATGTAGGCACACAGTGAAAGAAAACAGTATAAATGTGTTGTTAGCCTGCACTGGGAGCATGTCAGCATTCAGCACTAGGCCTTTAATCCAAAGATTTAAATAATTCAGGTAACACTTGATTACTCCAGGCTGGAACATGAAGTGCTTCTGAACAGTACAATATTAAAAAGCCTATCTGGTGAATGTTAGCACTAGAGTATTGCACGAGTACATAACTATGCTATATAAAGCTGCTGCATGAGGGATTTGTTTTCTTATAAAGCACAAAAGGGTAAGGCAGAAATTTTCAGTTATTTTATGTGAGATTTTTTTTTCTACACAGAAGAATGAGTCATTGATCCAAATAAAGAAGCGGTTATTTACCTTATAATACATATTGTTTTCCTGCCTTATGTTGCAATTTTCTTGCCAAAAATGTTTCCCAAATCATATACACGTTAAAGCATTTGAAGAATATTTTGCCTTTTCACATGATGATAAGCGTAATAAGAGAAAATATTTCTACAGACATTAAATATATCAAAACCATGCTTCACAGGCAAACAGCATACTAATTTGATTTGTTGGGTTTTTTTTTTTTTTGCACACCAAAGCAAGAAGGAAGATAACACTGAAGGAAAGGCAGAAAAGAAAATATTGGGGGAGGGGTGGGGAGAGAAAGAGATGAGAGAGAAGGAAGAGAAAGAGAGAGAGGGGCGAGAATGAGAGTGGGGAGGAAAGGGTCAGATAAATAAATAGAAGAGTGAATAGACAGGGAAAAGAGTGAGAGGAACAAATACAGAAAAGAGACAGTTAAGAAGGGAGAGAGATTGATAAAAGGAGAGGGAGATGGAGAATAAGAGAGGAAATAGGAATGGAAAGAAAGAAAGAAAGAAAGAAAGAAAGAAAGAAAGAAAGAAAGAAAGAAAGAAAGAAAGAAAGAAAGAAAGAAAGAAAGAAAGAAAGAAAGAAAGGTATTAGTTTACTTCCCATTCTATTTAGCTTGTTGTAAATTTTGCAGCCTTGTGCCAGATGAGCTGAGCCAGAAGACCATGCCAGGCTCAATAGCATCTGTATCTCCTGGGCCTTTATCTTCCTCTTCCTTCCCATTTCCTTCTGTCTCCTTCATTCTGAAAGTTTTTTTTTTTCCTGGCCAACACCGATAATTAGTGTTTTTGTGAAGTGTTGCATAATGGAAATGGCTGGTGACCCAGCAACGAGGAAGCCTTCAGCTAGTTTATTGTTACAAGCTGAGAAAGGGGCTTTAGGACAGAGACCCCAAGCATTGACCTGCATTCATTCAGTGGATTCCCTATTCATTGGCAGTCTTATAGCCGCCCGCAGATCCCATTGTTCACATAATAACAATAGATAGGCACTGGGAGAGAAGGTTTTCCAGATGCAACGCCAGTCGTTTCACCCCCAACTACACATAAACAGGATTATTTCCCTCCAATTCAATACATGAAAAATAAACACCGTTGCTTATTTATTTATTTATTTTTTTACAGCACCTGTTTTTGTTGCATGTGTATTAAAAGCGTGTGGCATAAATAGTAGCCTATAAATGTGTGTTGAGTGCAGATGTTTATATAAAAGCAGCCAGGAAAGGGCATGAAACCTCAAGCAGCACCAAATTCCTCCTTGTCAGTAACTCACACCTTTTTATTCCTTCTCTTATGCACAAGCTCAGCAATTTAGCAGCACGAGGTAAGTAAATCCCTGTGTCATTTATATACAAATCATCTTGCGCCAAAAACCGATTTGCGACTAATATTCTGAGTTTTTACTCCAGCTGCTATTTCTGTCTCCACTCTTCTCCGACTGTCCTGGATAAAACATTCTTACAAATACATTTAATGATAATGATCGGCGATTTAACCCTTTCATCTGTGTTTGCGTTTTTCTTTTTATAGAAATTGCGCAAAATACCGGATTC
Source organism: Xenopus laevis (assembly GCF_017654675.1). NCBI lineage: Eukaryota > Metazoa > Chordata > Amphibia > Anura > Pipidae > Xenopus > Xenopus laevis. The sequence continues at coordinate 126,203,694 of NC_054381.1, forward strand.
AGTGGGAGCCAACTATTACCCCAGCTTAATTGTCAGGCTGATCATTTACAATGCAGGGAGGAAACAAAGTATTTCAGCCTTAATTCTGACTTGTAAATGGCAAGATAAAAAAAACAGCAGGATCAAAGTATTTGGATGTGCTAAAAACTCATTGCATTTGTCCCTATTCTCTATTGATATGCTAATACGCCTGGGGAGCCAATAACAAGAACACCTTGCAGATTTTAAAAAGACATTCTTGCCCTCTACAGAGAAGTTTATTATCAACTAATTAGCTACAACCTCTTCCAGTGAGTTGGGTTACATTTTCACAAGTTCTCAGCAAACATAATGAATTGAGACATTTCAGGATAGTGCTAGGCAAAGAGAGAGTTAAAAAAAAAAAATAATAAATAGGAATGTGTGAGTGATGGGGTAAAATAGTGGTTTATAACCCATGGGAGAAGATGCATCTTCCTGCAAATCGCATGCGATTCAATATTGAATTGTGCCCAAGATATAAATAAATGTCGTTAAATATGGAAATAATAGAGGAGTTCCAGTGTTTTCTGGTGTAAATAGATGGTTAAACGACAAAGCTGAATGTGTTTAATAATGAGGATGAACTATGCCCTCTGCTCAAGTCATTCTCTCTCTATATATATAAATAAATACATATATTAAAGTGTGTGTGTGCCTATGTATTATAGCTTTGCGGGAATGGGCCCCACAGGGAGTACGTGCGGCGCATGCTGATTGGCTCTAGTCTCTGTCTATGGGACGCACTGCGGTTGCCCGTGTAGTTTAGTTGCACATATTCCATACTGAGAGCTCAGAGCTGCAATTTCAATGCGCCTTGTTCTGAAGCCCATTTCTATTGCAATCGTCGGACTATTTCACAGCCCCAAACAACAGATTTTTTTCAGTTTCAATATGTCATATAGACAATTGTCCATGTGAACCTACAGGACGGTGATTTTTTAATGTAATCTAATGTGTTGCTATTAGAGCTCCAGTGTGAGTTGCATGAGAACATGGAGGGAAAAAACTATGGCAGCTGCGTAAAATAAACCATTGCATTTCTTGCGCTGGTCCATTGCGCTTGCTGCAAACATTTCAATAGAAATAGTGTAATAAAAAAAAATCACAGACCCAGCTCTATATAAACCTTCTTCATTAAAATGCGTCTTTAACGTAGACAAAAACGCATTGATGTACTAAATTTGCGTTTGGGAAGCAATAATAAAAGGTTTGGCACATTCCCCATCTCTCTGCTTGTACAAGATACTCGGTGTTAGGGGGTTGATTCTTTTCTGCCCCCCCCCCAGTCTATAACATTGTGTTATACATGGCGCCCCACACAGGGCTTCAGTCTCCATCAAAGACTGTTGAGGTCAGGGAAGGACTAAATATGGCCGCTGCCTACAAATGGTCTCTTTTGGGGTTTAGTTCAATATAGAAATCGTAAAGGGAGGGGGTTTAATGTTTAAAGCTTAGATTTTAATATTTAGCTTGAATCTAGATAAAAAAAATATCAATTCAATTAGTCCTTTAATTTCCACAAATGAGTTGTTTTGTTTTTTTTTTATGCAGAATGAACAGGATGATTTCATTAGGTTTGAGGGGGGAAAATAATCGGTGACAGGAGTTTTACATAAACTGGGGGAAGCGTTAATGCTCTTTTGTGCCTTCAGCCTTGTGCTGGGTGAAGAGGCTGCTGCTGCTGCATGAGAAGAAAGTGGCTGATTTAACTCATTGGGATGCAGCAAGCGACCAGCCCTCTTTTGAAAAAAAAAAAAAAAAAGCAGAAGAGGGAAGGAGAAAGAGGGAGAGAGGGGGAGAGAGAGAGGGAGGCTGTCAGGACCTGCACCACTGAGAGCTTTGCGTTTATTCCCTTTAATGCGAGGGATAAACATTGAAATGTCTCTTTTTTGTGTGTTGGGGTTGAGCCTACATTTTTCATTTGCTCTGCTGCTGCGGAGATATTCCGGAATGTGGATGCTATGAATATCCCTGGCAGATGTGGATTACAGATCGCTAATCACTAGTAAGTATAATTTATTAAAAATGTTTGTTTTTTCCTGCGCTTTTTGCTAGATGCGCACTCGGAGTCCATTGTTCCTAATCGCTCAGGCGCTTCCTCGCGATTTCTCTCGCAACATCAGATCAGACCAGAGCCCCATCAGCTCAAATCAGAGCCCCATCAGCCAGTTAGATGTGATAGTCCCCGCCGCCCACTTCATACAGCTGGGCCGTATCGGACTGGCTTCTAGCGCTAGTAATTCTTGCACTTGACAGAGCTGTTTATTGCCAATGTAAAGGCGTTTGCGCGTGTTTCAGCCCATATAGGTGCGCGTTAACCTTTGTGTGAGTTGCAGCCGGGGCTCAGTGTTCCCTGCGGGGCAGTTGTCTGTTAACGCTGTGCAATGTGCAATGAATTCCGATGGCCCCTGCCTCCTTTGTGTGAAGCTCGAGAGCTGCTTTGTGCCAGGGAAGATGGCGAATGCCTTTTGTGTTTGGGCTATTTTCTTCCGGTACAAAGGTTTTCCTAAGCCCTGAAGCCTCTGCAGCTCCTGCTGAATCCGCATTTTCAGCAGCTGAAGGAAGAAGGTACTTCTCATGGGAGTTGATATTGGCAGTTTCTCAGTATCAGGCTCCAGTCATTTGCAGCAGAAAAAAAAATGTAGCACTGACTGTGATTTCTTCCATCATATTCAGTGGGCATAAAGAATCGGCGTATAAACGCTATAGACTGTATGAAATGAAGCCAATGAGCGTTGTGTATAGGGCACCAAACCCAGGCGCAATCGTTTCAGCGCAATGTGTGGGTGTTTCACCCTTGTGGGACAAAATGCTTCAAAGCAATAACTGACCACTGTGGACTCTTTTGTTCCACCAGAGGTCTCCGCTTGCTCAGTGGCTTCTTAATGTTGAAATCAATTTTTTTTAGCACATGCACTGCGCCTTTTAAATATGGCGCAGCTCTGCCAAATGAATGAAGTGACAATGTCTTTATTTCCGTGATCCGAACACCGAAATAGCACATTCTGCAGGAGATTTACAATCGCAGATCAAAACCATGGACAGCGCAGTGACTGCAGCACCAATATAAACAACCCCCAGCCTCTGAGTCTCGGATCTATTCCCTGCACTGCAATAACTCATACATTGCTGATTATTCCTCTGCTGCTGCTGCTGCATCCTTATTAGTTCTGTTGGGCAGCCATCTTGAATGTATAGCAAAGCAATATTCTAAATTAATACATATCTTTGCACATGTTTCTAAAGTCATTAACCAGTCTGTAACCCACTCCCAGTTACTTTTTATTTGCTATATATATATATATATATATATATATATATATATATATATATATATATATATATATATATATATATATATATATATATATATATATATATATATATATATATGATACACAGAAGCTTAAGACTGCATAAACCCTGCATAGATCCAGGGTATAACTGCTGCTTTTATTATCCATGGCCCTCTACAGCTTTTTATTTAATAATTAGTGTGAAAATACCAATATAGTGATGATTACATTTGTCCATATCTTTGCTGCCTGCCCCATCATAAGTATGAGTGCTTTGTGTATAGTACAACTATAGATAATGTACTGGGATATGAGAAGAGAGTGTAAATTGCTAGACCTGGATTTTGTATTGCTATTACTACTTGTGATACAGGCAATTATAAGTAGCCAAAGAACTGGCAGAAAATCAGTTTTTTTTGTATATGATGAATGGCTTAGCCCCACCATCTCCATTCTCTCTCTCTCTCTGCATAAATATCTATTGTATTGACTCTATTTGGGTTTGTTGGTTTTATATGTCCTGTCGGTTCATACAGCTAAAGAATTTGGGTTATCCAGTGCGGATTTGTTTATGATAAAGTGCTTTATGTAACCCTGTGCGGATTAGAACCAGGCCACTGCTCATGACCTACTTTAATTCAGGACAAGCTAAAGATAAAAAAGAAAAGCATTACCTGCAGGCTACCTGAGTGGTGAGATTCTGGGGTGCTTTCTCTGTAGCCCCAGTTCTATAGGTTCCTTGTTTGCCTTGAACCCTAGGGGAGGTGTTGTTTTATAGGATCAGCAGAGCTCATTGGGTAGGGGGAGAAAACGTAAGATAATTCAGCAATCGATAAGTAGACATGGAAAAGCTGCTAGAAGGTTTCGCCCTTGATTAGTAAGAGCTTTGAAATGGGGATGTTGAGAGTGCAGATTGTGCAGGGCTTTCTGTGCTTTCAAGGACACAGGGAGAGGATGATGATGATGATGAGGACTTTGGGAGCCAACATCTGCCTTGTGGGTGACGTCAGCGGTCCCGTGTAATCCTCTTGTGCTGAAGGCACTTGCCTTATTTGTTTGGCTGTAGAGCCATTAATCCCTAATTCTGGATCAGCAAGCGAAGGGGAAAGACTGCGCCGGTGCATCCGTCATTCCCAAATATATGAAGCCCCTCTTACAGCTCCAGATTCAGAGCCGGCCAGTGGGCAATACTTCTCAAATGGTATATAGATCGCTTCTATTTACATGCATTTATTTATTTTCTCCTTTTTTTTCGTTTCTTTCGTAAACCTGTGTCTTTTGCTGACGCGCATTTAATGCCACAGAAATATTTTTGTACATTTTTTTTTTTTGCATTAGTAGTGTTAGACAATATACAGGGGCTCATACGCAACTGTCACATCGGAATAATGACAGTTTTGTTAAGGTTTTCATTTCTTCTTTCTTTTATTGTTGTCGTTTAGAACCGAAGCGTTTTCCTTCGTTGAAGCGTGGCCTAAATATATTAATATAGCTGCTGTGTTTTCTTTATCTTGCAAGGCATGACCCGGATGGTTTGGACTGAAGAAGAGGATCCTGGCGCTGACATTATACATTTAACTGTACTCTGGGAATTGACCCCAAGGATCCACCCATTTCTCTTTGCTGAAAACGGATCTGACTCTGACATATTTGCAGCTTTTTCGCCCTGATGTCTTAATAGCGAGTCCGCAAATACCGAGATCAACCGTGCGCTCTCTGAGGGCTTCCTCGGTACTGATCCAATCCCGAATGGACATTGCGCTCTTTACCAGCCATCGCTCTTGGTTCAGGCTTTTCACAGAAACGATCAATACGGATACGATGTCAGTTTAAACATTTAAAGGGCAGTTAAAAGCCTTTTTTAGTTCCCTTTTCCGAGTAGAGTAACTATAGCCTGGCCATATGGGCTGCCCAAACTCTCCGGGGAGATTGGGCAGGTGCGATTGAGTTATTTTTCCTCATCACAAAAGAAAGATGACACGTCTTGACCTTTCCTATCATATCATCGGGTCAAAGCAAGACTCCCAATGAGAAAGGCCTGTGTGTGTGTGTCACAGTGGAGAATTGTTTTAGCTGTTTATGTCTAGAGCTGCAGGTTCCAATAGAAAAAAAACGTTCATAGAAGCAGCAACAGAGACATCTGCTTTATGGAACGTTGTGCTGAGGATCCAATGCACCTGAACACACACACACACAAAGAATATATCCAATCTATGACTTAAAGGGAATATGTTTGACTGGAGACGCTTCTACTATAAAATCAAAGAGCCTTGCTCGGAAGAGGAGCTATTAAACAGGAGGAGGGGGTCGTGTCTTCCTGCGCGACCCCTTGCCATTTTGCTTTGACCTAAGTCTCTGACTCTCCGTGTTCACAGCGGACCTTGATTTAATGTCATACAATTAAGGCACGCGGTGAATGCCAAGAGTGGAGGCTCAATGCAGCCCCTGAAGACTTCTCTTGTCTGCGCGACAACAGAACACAACACGCGTCAGCGACAAATTAACTCGAGTGCCGCAGTTTTAAGTGATGGAAATGCAACACCAGTGGCGCATTGTATGTAATTAGGATGTGGGGGTTTGGGAGAAAGGTAACCAGCTGTCAGGGGCCTTCTGTCAACTGCCCTAACCCCTCTACCATAAAATTTTATATATGTACTGGTAATTTATACAAAATGTGTGAATCATGTATATATTGTATTGTTAAAGAAATGACTGTAAAAACAAACTGTTCCCTTGTTAAGAAGGAAATAAAACTCATTAAGGACCGTGGTATGAATAATGCAAGCCATTTAGAACGCAAAGTATTGTATAAGAATGTCAGTATGTGTCAAACTGTATATTATTGGATGCAGCGCAGTGTATTGTAAACTCCCCCGCCCGGCCATAAAGATCTTAATGTAGCGCAGTGCGCTGTCCATAGTGCTGAAAATCCATAACTCCTATTCAGCCAGGCCCAATTCTTCTGCGCTATCCACAAATCTCCATCAATGACAGACAGGATCTGCAGGAGTAAAGCGCTGCCAGGCTGCAGCTCTGTGTCAGAGCGTGACTAATAGTCAGTCCTATACAATAGGAGCAGCACTAGCACCGAAGAACAACAGCATATAGACTGGGCAAAACAGATTGCGCCCAGGCTGTCTCCCACAAAAGCAAGAATGTAGTAAAGCTAAGCATGCGATTTCCATTTTATATTATTCTGTTCCGAAACCCACATTCACGAATAACTGCACAACACCTTCTGTTGCGGGATATGTGGCAACAATTAAGTCTGATAATTAAATTCATACATACATGCATTGATTTAATTTGCGCAATGTTACAACAGCACATATTAGCAGCCTGTGAGAACGCTGACCATTCACAAGCACAACATTACTCATCTCAAGTGAGAATAATCATAATTTGATGGGAGTGCGCAAATCGAGTTACTAAATCCCTGCATAGCTGGTTTGTAAATACCCTTTAGTATAACAGGAGTAAGAGTAATAAATCATCATGCGTGTGCGTAAAATAGCCTTGCATGTGGCCCCAAACCTAACAATAGGCAACTGTGAGCTAAATCTCGGGCAGTTGTGAGATCTCTTTCTATATGTATTATTATACTGAGGTGCACGTTCCATTTTAGTTCTATTGGTTAATAACGCAGCAGAATTAGGGCTCACTGGAATCACTTGGGCAGGACTGTAACACAGCAAAGGGCTTGTTTGTTCATTGTGTGTGAGTATGTGTAAATAACCATGCACATGACAGCACACACAGGCAATCACAGGCGCATATTGCTTTCCATCATGGATCAGGCCATGCGTATTTAGCAATCGTGATATAAACCAGTAGCTTTAGTTAATACGCCTTTGTGTATGAAACTGGGTTAAGCCAGGATTAAAATAAAAACAAAGTACATGGAATATTTGAGCTTTTTGGCTGGTGCTAGCGAGCGCTTCCTGCAGATACTGTGCGCTTTGCTAGGACTTGGAGATGCCAGTATGTAGGGCGCACCATTACGCACACTAGCACCGTATAGGGGATACCAACTGCGCCCTGATGTTAGGACACTCACAGTCGCAGATATAATAGATGGTACTGCACAGAAAAAAGGGTAAACCATAATATTCCCAGTCGGCTTGGTCTTTATAGGTATCCGACCAGACCAACTGCACAGAGCAGTCTAAGGGGCCATAGGGCAGCCTAAAAGGCAGCAAGGGTACGTTTTTAGGTGAATTCTAGTGTGTTTGGAAGGAAAATATTTAATCCATAGCTTTATTATGAGACAAAGGGGATGGTCAAGATTAATGTTGGACCGCTAAAGGTCATTGGACCCAAAAAAATATCCCCCTGTAGTAATCCGACTCCATTCAATCACCATTATTTGGTCATGTTATTATTTAGCCACCCCATCTGCGCTGTTCCTCCTAATGGCCTGTGCCTTGTTATGGTGTAATAATAGGAGTGTTGATGAGCAATCACAATGCGCACTGCCCAGCAGTCCTGTCCTCGGGCTTAATGACATCATAGGACCATAAGGCGCAATGGAATTAACTTGTAATAACTTGCGCTCCCTTCTAGGCGATTTAATAATGCGCTGCCTATAAAGGCTAAGCAAGTGAATCAAGTACTCCTTATCTGATCCCTAAATAGACTCTGAGATTTACCAATACTTCTCTTCCGTGCCTGGGGTTTTATTCTCCGATATTTCCTTTTATATTAAAAGCAGTTTTCACTGCAGCCTGCCATCAGTTCTTCCCTCTTTGGCCTGGATTTACAGCTGCAGCAGTGAATTTATTCCAGTACACACCAGCGCCCCCTATTGGAGATTTTAAAGGTGCTCAAACAACAGAAAAAGGTCCCAATAAATAGAATTAAAGTGACAGTTGAGGACACTGCCGACAACTGTCAATAATTCATGCAAATGACTTCCAAGTGCTTATACAGATAAAAGCAAAGAAGAGAAATTGGGGGGTAAATTTTGGGGCGGGGAGGTTTCGGTTGGATAGAAGAGATATTCTGCGCAGTAGTCAAGTTGTATTTATCGTGTTATCCTGTGTCATTTATTTATGTCATCATTACAATTCATAATGGTGACTATGAGCATAGAGGTGCATTCGCCACAGTGAATGAGAAACCTACATGTTCAGCCAATGAAGCCCGAGCTACACCAGTAATGTGCAGGTGCTGAGTGAGTATCGCTGCAGACAGCGAGGCGGACAATTCACTTGGCTTTTGGCTGAGAGCCCAGTGTCCTGATGGATTAAATATCAATTTAGATGAGGCGGTTTCAAATCGAAAGAGCAATCGCAGCTTTATGTGCATTTTTGCTTTAGTCGCTGTGATTATTGCATTATCTCTACCCGAGGCACGTCTAGGTTTGCCCTTCCCATACACCGTTTCATCGCACGTTCGCGAATTAGATCTGAAAGGAAGAGGGAAATACAGAAGCGAAATGTATTTTCATGCGGCTCTTTAGCGCGGCGATACTTACAGGCGGATGTTATCGTTGGCGTTAATTTGATCGTGCTGAGCAATTTGTGCTGCGGAGACCTCGCTCCATTGGTTCAGCAGTGCTGCATTGTGTCTCACACCAAGCACACTTGGGACATGGAGGGGATGCCACAAAGATAATTCATTTACATTCCATATGACTGGGCATTTTTGCACGCAGCGCTGCACTCAGCAACGCAGCGCTACAGGTCCGGACTGAGAATTTAAATAGGCCTTGGCTAATGATGGGCCGAATTTCTCCCATTTTGCTTTGCGAAAAATCTGTGAATTTCCAGCAAAATTCGCGAAACGGCGGAAAATTTGATGGGAGTTCACAAAATCAGAAAGTTTCACAAAAAAAATCACGAAAATCAGACATTTTCAGGAAAAATTTTGAAAATCGGAAATTGACGCTCGCGTCCAAGCTGATGCTGGCGTTAAAATCAATGGGCGTCCATATAGTGTTGACGCGCACCGAACTTTGCGTTCCGTTTTTCTGCGTTCAGCCACAGGGAGCGCAGGAATAGACGCCTGTGGGAGTACAGCCCCATTGGAAAAAATGTAATGCGTCTATTCCTGCGCTCCCCTGCGGCTGAACGCAGAAAAACGGAACGCAGGGGAGAAATGATCTATAAATCTATACAGCCACATGTAGCGCTCTTTCTCCTTGTAAACAGTGTATTTATATTGGTTCATTTAGCTATTGAGCAGCAGTAGCAACCTGGTCTGACTCAGCTGATTCTGTAAGGAAAAGCAGAAACACTATGTGACTTTAAGAGAGGTTATTTTGGGTTACTAGGGAAGTATTATTATTATTATTATTATTATTATTAATAATAATGCTAATGATAATAATAACAATAATCATAATCATAATACACCACAATTAAATAGTAATTGATTTACATATTTTATAGATTTATTACTGAAATGGATTTATATGTGTACTTAGGTGCATCATTTATTTCTAATGTGCGATATCTGGCTCACCAGTTAAGGGATAGGATCTTCTGGCTGGAATATAGTGTGATACAGTGACTTTGTACTTAGTTAACTAGAGTTGATTTTACATAGTTAAATATGAATAATAAGGGGATTTGACAGCACATCATTGTAAATGCATTCAAGAGGCAGTTCACCTTTAGGTTAACTTTTAGTATGTTATAGAATGGCCAATACTAAGCAACTTTTCAATTGGTCTTCATTATTTTATGTTTTTAATAGTTTTTTTCATTATTTGTCTTCCCCTTCTGACTCTTTCCAGCTTTCAGTTGAGGGTCACTGACCCCTTCTAAAAACAAATGCTCTGCAAGGCTACACAATTATTGTCATTGACATTTTTTATTATTCATCTATCTATTAACACCCTCTCCTGTTCATATTCCAATCTCTTATTCAAATTAGTTGCATAGTAGCTAGGGTCATTTGGACCCTAGCAACCAGATTGCTGAGACTGCAAACTGGAGAGCTGCTGAATAAAAAGCTAAATAATGCAAGAATCGCAAATGATAAACAATTAAAACTAATGGCAAATTGTCTCAGAATATCCCTCTTTACAGCCAGGCACATTTCAGGGGCGCCCCAATGCCGCCCCTCCTCCTACTTCGCTTTTGTAACTTCCAGCGTCGGAGCAGGTGGAGGAGGGGCTGCATCGCTAGTGCAGCGAGCGCTATTGCGGCCCGGAGCGGCCCTGTTTACATCATAGTAAAAATTAACTCAAAGGTGAACAACCCCTTTAATCCTGAATTATATTGTATTGTGCAGCAAGAGATCATCCCATCCATAGACCATAGACCAAAAATGTACCTGGGAATCACCCAGTTCTAACAGTTCCAGACTCAACAAATGGCAAATACAATATAGAATCAGTAGGAAACCATATCATTTCTGGTCCATACACTCTACTATCTTTAACCTAAAAGTATGGTCTAGGATTACCCAACATGAATCTGTAAAATACAAGCCAATATTTGGCTGTATATTTATATTTTCCAGCTCTTAACCCAGTTAAGAGCTGGGATCATTTTGGCAGGGATATAGTGTGATCAATACCATGGAGTACCTATGTACATATGTACAATTGTAAGAGCTATTTGTACACCACCATTTAACCTGATATATCTCCTAATGCTTACATCTACATTCACCAGGTGTTGGCAGCAGTACCCTTAGGAAGAACCACATAGGTCAAAACACATTAGCCTGTCTGATATTACTTCACATTTGAATGAATGGGAAAACTGCCTATCAAGCAAGGCTAATAGATATGCATCTGAAATTAGGTAAGTCCCAAATGTCCTGTCTGACAAGGAGGAGTTTGCCTTCAAGGACCTGCCACCTACCTTAGATGGGCGAATGACCTGGCTAATCAGTGGAGCCATTCATCATCAAGAAAGACAAGATAAAAAAACTCTTTTCAGCATTAGTTGTTCACTATTTCACTATACTTTGCTTTCACTGTTCTCCCTGATCTGCAAGTTTGTTCTCTGCTATCTGTGAGCACAGTTATTGCTAGAAATGATGTATATAATCTGTGCTTAAGAGGAGGCAAAATAGCAATAAACTTACATTTTCAGTTTATTTAGAAGTGCCCTTAAAGCAAGCTGGTCTCTCCTGGGTTAAATTTGTAATCGTTTTCTTTTACATTTGTTTTATTGAGTTCTAGCTTCTACTTACTTCCTCTCTATGTTGTGATTTCTTGAGGCCACGTCTTAGGTCCCCTCCTCTACACGACATCTCATTTGGATTCTATTACCATCTTTATGCAATTGACACCAAGATCTACCAGCTGACTCCAGATCTGTCACCATCTGTTCTCCAATGATCTTTCTCCATCTGTTCATTCACATTGCCTTTCTGCTGCCCCCTGAATACAACAGCGCCACCTAAAACTCCAAAACCCAATCTATTGTTTCTCTGCCATCATTTCCCAAACAGATCCTAAGATTTCATTGTATGTCACCTTTCATTCAGCAACAAAAAAAGCGAAATCCTCTGCACTCGCTCATATCAATATACCAAAGGACATTTTGTAAAAAGAAAAACAAAAGCTAGCATGAATATGCCCTCCCCTTATATCCCCTTCATATTTTTTGTGTTTATACTGAAATATATTAAAGCTGGCCTACTTTATTACAAAATTGTTATTTTCCCTTTTAATATACCTTTCATACAGTCACATAGGTTAGCTGTCTAAGAGTCATGTTAACTCTAATGCCCCATATTGAAGCCCTTGCCAATTCCTTCTGTTTCATCTGTGTATTATTGCCCAAACCAGTGGCAGATTGATATGATTTGAAGCCCCACAGGCTTCCCTTCTATGCTACTCTCACTCCCAAAAGTTTAGAAATATACAACAATTGATCAGGGTCATGGGCAGGTCTACACTGAGAATCAAAATAGGCCATGGAATTTCAGAGGCCCAAACAGACCCCCACCAGCCCAATAAATAATGACTCTCTATGGCAACTTACAGCAGCCCCTTCTGCCATTTGCCAGGACCCACAGATTGCCAGTCTGGGCTGGAGACATAAGGGGCCTATGATCTACCTTTTTTTAATTATTATTTGTATTTTATTTTATATTTATTTTTATCTGAGCTGCTGGCCTAGGTCCAGTCAGGATGGGTACACAGTCGGTACTCACTGGGAAAAGATTAGGCATCTAGACAAGGAAAGACGCGTGTATGCATGGCGTATGCCTAAGCTCTCTAAGACGCGCCAGGTTTTTGCACGCTAGTGATGTCATTAGCGCGCACCAAACACAATGCCTCTTAGCTCAGGCACATTTGACACATGTGCCTGGTCTTGTCTGGCTGCCGAATCTTCTCTCAACAGGTATCGACTGCGCGCCTGTACTGACCTGACCCAGCAGTGCGGATAAGAATACATTTTTTAAAGAAAATAAAAATAATAATTGAAAAAGCAAGATGGGCCGCAAATCACTCTGGGTCCCTAGGCTATAACCTAAGCTAGCCTATTCATTCATCCACCCATGGCCCAATCTCACTATTTATCTCTTAATTTTGAGAATTCCACCTCTGCACATCACTGGGCCACAATCATAAGAGTGATCTGAGTGTATAAATACAAACAGCTTGTCACATATAGTATCCCGAAACTAAGAACAAACACCAAGGTTCTGGTCATGGCTAACGCTTCTGCCCATAACAGCTTCTTTTTGCTTTGGATGCTTGCAAGTCTTAAAGTGAGAACCGAGGCGAGAGTTCTGGGCAGGCAAGGGAACACTAACATGTGACAGGACCAAAGCGTAGTCGAGGAAATAGGCCGGGGTCAATAACCAGTCCGTCAGCGCAGTACAGAATCAGGATCCGGAAGAAAACAGGCAATGATCGGGTCAGGCAGTGAATCAGCAGAAGTGAGGGACACGCATGGGTCAAGAACAAGAAAAGTGGACAATAAGCACACCCAGGAATTATCTGACAATAGACCTACGTTGGGCAGTGAACAAAAGGACGAGGCAGCTTTAAATATCACTCAAAGCATGATGACGTCAGATGCAGCCTCTAAATAAAAAGACACACGATGGATCCGGAAGAATGTGCACGAGGGCTCAACTCAGGGAGAAGACTGCGGGCATCCTCGCTGCCCAACTAGACCACCAGGTATTGTTACACAGCCCAAGCAAATATCTCTTAGTGGATGCAGTTAAGTTCCCTTTGATTTGGTGAAAACTCATATTTTGGGCAATAGGTCCTTTCATTCAATATTCATTTTTAAGACTTCTGTATATTTGTCAGAATAAGATATTTTTAAAAAATTCATATGTAACAAGTTTTAATTTCTTATGATGCTCATGGTTTGTATTTATTTTCAAGTCTGCACTTTGCTACAGTAACCTAAACAAAGCGAAGAACATATAAATACTTTTTCACAAACATAGTGGCTGTTGTAAAACCTTGTGTTCCTCATCTTGCTACATTACCTGGATAGTCATATACTTTCATGTAGAACTGGATCCAATCTAATCCCTTTTTGTACACACACAACATATTTGACCATGACCCTAGTAATGTTTTTTTCCAAACACCAATATCAGTGTCATTTTGGATTGGAACCACAATATGTATTTTCTGAGCCAAGAGAAACTCAAAATTCTAAGGCTTACATGAAAGAAAAAGAACAAAGGAAAGGAAGAAAGAATAACCTTGTCATTTAGTGAAACTCGAACAAAGCATTCGAACAACAAGCTGTGGTGACATGTCAAAAGTACTTAAAAAAAGTTATTTTTCAAGGACACTGTTTCTACGTACTGCTCTAGGCATGGATCTGGAAGAACTAGAGATCACAGATGAAACAGATGGTCTTTAGCCCCAGTTGTGTAATAAAGTCTTAACAAAAATACCGCAGATAAACTCTACATGGCTTAATTTAAGACTCTGTTGTAGGGTCAGAATAATCTACTCATCCAAATAATTTATACATTTTAATACTATTTGATTATACTGGCTTTCAGGAAGACTGTAACCCTTATTTGAAGGTTTATTCTTAATTTCTCCGAAAGGAAACATGAATATCCATACTCTAAAACAGAGTGATACAAGTAGCACAAGATATTTTTATGCTCCAGTAATCATTTACAAGTAGTGATGGGTGAACTTCTCCCGAAAAATGTGCGAAATCCGAGAAACTGTGAAAAATTTGACAAAACTCGAATTTTGACAATTCATCAATTTTGACACCCGCGTCGATTTGCGTCAATTTCGACGCTCAACAGTGTTAAAGTCAAAGAGTGTCTGAATAGTGTTGACACCCGACGGTTTTGACACGAGCAACGTTTATAACACGCATCCAAATTTTTTTTTACGACGACTAATTTTCGTCAGATAATTTTCGTGGGAAACTTGGAAATTCGCTGCAAATTTGCGCCTGCCAAATTTATTCGCCCATCAATATTTACAAGTTAAATTTAGAATGGTGGGTTACGAGAGGAACGGCAGTAAGACTTTCAACTATGAGATCTATGTCCTAAAGGCATGGTAAATGTTTCAGCACTAATCAGAATACCTCTACCCAGTTAGGTTTGGCCACATTGAGGTTTCAAAATAAACTACACAAAGCTATTGCATTTTAAAGGGGTTGTTCACCATTGAGATAACTATTAGTATCTTAAACAAGGATGAAGTGGTAACAGTAACACAATAATGTAGATCCTAGATGAAGTAGTAGAGAGCATTTCTTGCTGCAAAGGAATCAAACCCATTTTGAACCCCATTAATGAATTATACATCACCAATTCTCATAATAGGGAAAATGATTAACCTGTTTGACCTGGAAGATCCCTTTATTATGGAGAAACCTCCTCTTTTCCAGTTACAGTGGATGTCCTCCTGACCCATACTGTTCTGTGAGGAAAGCTAATCACACACATTTATAATCATATTTAATTGATTATGTATTATTAAAATGATACTGTCATGGGAAAAAATTTTTTTTCAAAATGAATCAGTTAATAGTGCTGCTCCAGCAGAATTCTACACTGAAATCCATTTCTCAAAAGAGAGATTTTTTTATATTTACTTTTGAAATCTGACATGGGACTAGACATATTGCCAATTTCCCAGCTGCCCCAAGTCATGTGACTTGTGCTCTGTTAAACTTCAATCACTCTTTACTGCTGTACTGCAAGTTGGAGTGATATCACCCCCCTCCCTCCCCCCCAGCAGCCTAACAACAGAACAAGGAAAAGGTAACCAGATAACAGCTCCCTAACACAAGATAACAGCTGCCTGGTAGATCTAAGAACAACACTCAATAGTAAAAACCCATGTCCCACTGAGACACATTCAGTTACATTGAGAGGGAAAAACAGCAGCCTGCCAGAAAGCATTTCTCTCCTAAAGTGCAGGCACAAGTCACATGACCAGGGGCAGCTGGGAAATTGACAAAATGTCTAGCCCAATGTCAGATTTCAAAATTGAATACAAAAAAATCTGTTTGCTATTTTGAGAAATGGATTTCAGTGCAGAAGTCTGCTGGAGTAGCACTATTAACTGGTGCACTCCGATGACAGGATCCCTTTAAGTTAGATAATCCATTCATTTATCTGATGCATGAAGTTGCTACCTTTTTCCAGTTGTCCAGCAATCATCAGCATATTGACCATTGCCTCTAAATAAAGCACAATGAAACTTTTTTGTAATGTAATTAAAGTAAAATCTGGAAAAAAAATGCGGATTTGGCCGGAGTATATTTCAGAAATAAATTAGATAAATTCAGATTTTGATAAATAACCCCCATATGTCTTTAATTAAATACGGGGGTTTGTGTTCTTCTTAGCAGGTTTTCACTCATGCACAGGTTTCACGCATCTCTTTCCATCACCTTCTTCAATGGGTTGTTCACTTTTGAGTTATTTTTTAGTATGATGTAGAGAATGATATTCTGAGACAACAAAATGAGAAAACAGTCTCATTTTGGTGGTTTAAGAGGTTTTTGAAACCAGGAATAAATTCACTTTCTCTAAAACCAAAAATGTCATGAAATTTATTAAAAGCTCCAAACTGAAAAATCACAAACAGGAAAAGTCGCAGAAATGTCAGAAAAACAGGAACTTTTTCAACTTTTTGTACAATTACTATGACTTTTTCGTATTGTCGCAAAAAAAGCCAGCCTCAAAAATACCTGAAAACCTCTAAAACTAAAGAAAGAACCTCCAGTTGTGAAAGGGACATCTGGCATTGACTTCTACATGATTTCAAAATACAAAAAAGGGGGGATGTGGGAGCACTCCAAGGCTAAGGTAAAATGTGCTGCCACCTGAGGCAGCAGCCCAGATGCCGTACCCCCTCTCCCGCTCCGCATTTAAAGAGCAGTCAAAGGGGAAAATGAAGCGTTCCGAGGGCCATCCGGACAGTTCAGGGAGATTAGTCACCCAAAGAAGAAGCAATTAGTGTGCCCCTGCCCTTAAGAGTAAAATGGGCTTCGGTTTGGGCAGTCTCTCTCTCTTAACACCCACAAAAGCTAGTGGCGCGGGAGGATCTACTTTAGATCAACTTTATGATCATAACTTTGTAACTAAAACCCCTGTTTTTGTAAACACATGCACTTGCATTTATACTGAGTTACTTATGAGACAGGGGACCAGGGAATGTGCATTGATTAATTGACCAAATCAGTAGCACTTCCATTGTACTTAAACACATTTTAACTTAGCCTTAGCACAACCCCCCTTTTTTGTATATTCTACATGATTTCCACAGGATTGAGCTGGAGTATTTTTAGATTTGGAATTGTCACAGTTTTGTTGTATAATAAATCCTGGAAAAGTTGTGCTTTTTTTATGCAACTTTTTTGGATTTCTGGCATTATAAAACCCTACCCCAAAAAGTTGTGGTTTAATAAACAATTTGCACCAATAAGAATAAATAAATTGCATTTCACAATGTAATATTCTTTCTTTAAACTGTTTGTCACGATCGGCACCCAAAATCCAGAACCAGTGCTAGGCTCCCATGTGTCGGCTCTTGCTTCCACCTTAAACAGCCGCCTTTGACCTCGGGAGGAGCCCTCGGCTAATTGGATGCCGCCAGGTCTTATTAAGAGAGGAGCCAAGCTAAAGGTTCTGGGTGAGCAGAGTGGCACGATCGGTAGCAAAGTCTTTTGGACACAAGGTCACAGACAGAAAGCGTAGTCAAAATCTGGCCGGGTTGGTGCAGGCAGAAAACAGGCAGGGGTCAAAGCCGGGAGATCAATCAAGAATGGTCAAGACAGGCATGGGTCGGAATACACATATCAGAATAGTCGGTTTACCAGGCAGAGGTCGTGATCACAGAAGTCAGTAAAAGTCAGGCAGGCAGGGACAAAACAGGTATCAGAACACAGGATTTACACAGGATAGCACCCAGAAACTCACATGATGAACCTATAACTGGCAATGAAAAAATACAAAAGGCCCCTCTAAATATCTTTAAATTTCACACCATTGCGTGCTGGTGTGATGAATGCGCCTATAAATAAAGTGGATGTGCACTGCGTGCACCCTAATCAACTGGCGCACAGGAGGCTAAGGAAGCAATATTAAAATTGCGTAAAGGAAAATTTGTTCGCGATAAGGCATAAGTTTTCACATTGCGAATAGTTTTTCCGTTACTGACCTTTATTACATTCCCTCAAAATACTATCCCCCCATATGTAATATAAGGCATTAAGGAGCAGTAACCCACGACAACCAATAAGATTCTTGCATTTAAACATATGACTGCTACATGCTTGCAGTGTGTAATATGATCCAAGCAAACATACACAATTAAAAATACAATGTGTGCTATGGCTTTTCAAATAACTTACTGAGGAGAGACACAATAGAGTGACTTTGCAATTCCGCAATGGTCTGATGGATGTCTATTACTTATTAAAGGTTTTTTCCTTTAAACTATTCTGTTTTTAAGCTAAATAAATCAAGTCCTGATGGTGGTATGTAGCTATAGGGTGTAGCTGGAGGAGCTTTCTCTGACAGCTTACTAAAGGTCAAATCATGAAAGATTTAGTAGGGTTTAAGGCATAATCCAACAGAGTACATGGTATAGTTTAACAACATGACCTTTCTTCTTGCTTGAATTAAGTCAAGAGGCAAAATAACCAAGCTTTCTATTATTTATCCCATAAAGGTATACTGTCATCAACTAATTTCCTTTATTCGATTCTCCTATTCCCTTTTCCCATGGGAAGTCTTAGGTCAAGGTCTCTCACAGCTGCAGTGTTGTAAATAGAAAGAATCTTTTTCAGATGAAGGAACATTGATTTTGCTGTGGGTCTTGTGGGACTTGAGGTCTTTGATTGGGAGTCTATAGCTAGCATTCCAGTCACAGAGCATTACATGCTTTTTTTGCTGGGGGATGTTGCGTAGAAAGAACATACTTCACAGTTCAAGCACTAAAAGTGACAAGACTGGTTTTTTTTTTCAGTTAAAAATAAAAAAAATGTATATATATTTTTTTAGTGCCTGTTTAATAGAACCTTACTATTATATGGGCTTCCCTATGTATTAATTGATTTATTAAAATCTAAAAATGTTTATATCTATATTTAATTATATCTATATTTAATTGATTGCCATTTCTCCGTTTGCTATTGGGCATTAAATAAACCTCACAAATGTACACAGATATCAGAAAAAAATATCCAAGTCAAAGACCCGGGGGTTTTGTGGAAAAGCGAGCTGCGAGATATGACCTTGTCGCTTATATAAATCTATGTTTTTAATCAGTAGGAAGCGGTAACATTTTATTAACAATGTATTCAAGTGTCACTGTGGTTTTATGAGGCAAAGATTATGTCAAATGCATTTTCCAGCGTCCTGTGCATGATCAAGTGAGAAGAAAAATAAACCTGAGCGATCCAGCAAATGTCTCATTAGATTCTTGTAAATTGTTTGATACTCTATTATACGGGAGGGATAGTATGTGACTATTGATACCTGCATAGAAAAGAGACCGAAGGATAAAATAAATGGAATTTTCATTGACTGAACATTCTCCAGCAGATAGTTAAGTAACTGTTTATTAATGTATTTTTATTGACCTTGAATTCATGGACAAAATTTCATTTCTAGAATTTGCTGCACCAGAACATTATATGAGAAAATAATATCAATATGGAATGTTGCTGACCTGTTTTATCACCAATTGTGCATAAAAAAATATTTAGTAAGTGCATTTAAATGAATACATGGATATTGGAACTGTATTCCTAACTTTCTTCCTTACAGTCCTACTGACTGTTGGTGGCTATTTTGTAGACCTGCCCGAAAACCCTAAAGTGACATTTCTTTCTCACTGATGTTGAATCCTTGTGCTCCAGTTGTGTTGAATTGGAAAGAAACATTAACTGCAGAGAATGCTTATAGAATTTACTCCCCAAAAGAATTAGTTGTGAGATAGGTGAAAATAATAACAATGAACCGCAATTTAAGAAACTATATGGTAGTGGTTCAGAGTCTGACCACTTTTTAGGGCAGGTCAGCTGTAATCAATGTTTTCCACAAATGGAAATGTACAGGAATTCTTGACTTGGAATTTACTCATATAGTTGTTATAATTGTTGCCGCTTAGGACAGGGAAAAAGTTGTCCTTTTCCCCCAATCCTGTTTTATTTTCAATATTGTAATTTCTTTAAAGAATCAAAAATTAAAAAGCGTGCTGAAGAAAAAAACATGATGGTCAAAATGAAAAGAAAATGTAAGGCAAAAAATGCTGCTTGGATATAAATTCAACGGAGATAAAGAACTTTTTTTTTACCTTAACTCAACTGATAATAAATCAACATCTTAAAGTTCAAAGACTGTTGAAACTGAGCAAGGGTGTTTTTATTCTCCATTTGGTAAAGTAGTATAAACCGATATATCTTGTAGAGTAATGGGCAGATTCATTAAAGGAGAACCAAAATTTGATTAAGAGGCCCACATGACACAGAAACCCCTAATATACCCATCACAGTTACCTGTTTCTTCAAAAAGTATGAATAAATGCAATTTTCTATGCTGAAATCCATCTGGTTAACAGTTCTTCTCTTTCTGCATAATTTAAAATCCTGACAGGGAAGGAGGGACTAAAACACTGATGTTACAAATTCTAAAAACTTCTCCACAGCTTGATGTTCCGTTCCTTATTGAAATCACATGTGCAGGGAATTGTGGGGTTTGGAGGATGCAGTCTAAGGACAGCTGGCTATAAAGTATATAAAGTAACAGTAGTCAGCCAGCTCAGCAAAGTAGTCAGAGAGATCAGCAGGAGAGCAGGGGGCTAGGCTTAGGGAACTGTCAGAAACCATTAAAAATCATGAAAAGTCTGCATATTTTTTAATTGATGTAAATTGCAAAGTTGCTTGACATTATGTTTACTTTTCAAAAAGCTTAAGTTATATTTTTGTGGAGTTCCCCTTTTAAAAGACTGAATTGTTCTTCCTGTTAGAATTTTGCAGTTTTTTCCTGTTGGTAATTTTATTTTTCACATTTCCTAACTTGAAAACTTTTCCTGAAATAGTGAAACTTTGCCAACATTTTGAGACATTCCCTTATGTTTGTTGAGATTAAAAAAAACCTGCTTCATTGACCAAATACTTTTTTCACTTCTTCCAATGTCTTTTTCTGCAAAAAAGTGTTCCAAATTTCACCAGTTGAAAAGCCATTTTATCTCATAGGCAAAGCACTTCCAAAGTATGTCATGCATCTCTTGGAAACGGTGATAATTATGGGAACATCTTCCAAACAACTATTCCCATTTTTAACTGGTAACACAATGGGAAAAAAGTTTTTGGTTTTTTTGTTTAATCTTCTCCCAAATGTGCCTAGACTTTGAAAGAAGTTTCCTATGAAGGTTAATTCCTGCAGTTGGTTTATTCAGACAGTGTAGGCTGCATTAGCAGCAGAAATAAATTCATATTAACGTTATACAGGTTGGCAATATTTAACCCTGGGTAGCTCTAGCATTAGAAGGGTAGTCTTCTCAATGAAGACCTGTATTATTAACACACGCACAAACCCAAGACTTTCTTTGATGGGTTTGAGTTCCTGTCTGGTCAACAGAGTAACTTGTTTTTACTCTGTTGACAAGAAGGGCCAACTACTATGCCTCCATAGTAATATGGTAAAGACTTACCCTAGTTGACCCATGGTGCTTTCTGTACATGACTACCAAGTAGAATAATACTGATGTCCAAACTGAGCTCTGCCTATGTGAAAGAGTCTCTTGAGCAATAACACCCACCAAGAGTCTTAATCAGCTTCTACCAATAACATCTGCAAAGTCATTTTTTACAGATAATAAGTCATTAGATGGCTGTGCAATTTGTACAGCCCCAAGATGCAAAACAGGCAAAATGTAATCACAAATGTGGTAAAGTCATTACCGACTGCACACCTTGATTAATGCAGAAATGTTCACATTGCAAAGGCCTGATCAGTTTCACAAAAGAATCTTATTTGCTCTTCAGACTGGCAATTATTGCTCCGGAATAGAAGATGGCAACAAAACATTCATTTTTTGCATTCTGTTATGTAATTATTTTCCAATCTGTAGCCTGAAAATGAGATGCTTCTGTACTTACATTCTGCACAAATAATCTCAATAAAACTCAGTACCGCACCTTTTAGCTTTTGAAGCTAGACATTGCTTTCTGGTCTCATGTTGTTTATTCTTCTGAAATTTGCACCATCGCCACCACCAAATCATACATATTCTGTTTACTGTTTCAGACATGTAGATATTAATACAGACACATACATATGTAATCTGTTTCATAAAAAGTCAAGACATGCAGCCATTGTGATACATACATTATATTATATGACACCAACGCAATTTGGATATTTTTTCCCTAAATGTTTATAGGAGTATTTATGATAGCAGCTTTCCATTATTGTTATTTGGCCTTCAACTGCAATCTCCTATAGATAAATCTGGGCAACATCCACCTGATATATCTACTGTTAAATCAATGTGATATTGATCTGCATTACAATGCATTGCATGCCTCATTAAATTCTTTAATAGGTCCAGCCCGACCAAAAGCTTTTTGTCTATATTTATGACCCTTATTACAATAAGTCTTTTAAATTTGACATACAACTCATTAAAGACCCTGCCAGGCAAGAAAACAATTTACATGTCTAGGTTCATGAATGGTCTTTATAGGTTGTACTTACCGAAATGGTTCACAAAATAACAACAGAGACAGCACTGGGTGCAAAACAGTGTTCAAGATCTATAATTATATGTTCATAGTTTATCCATTAATGAAGAGCAGTGCAAAGTTGATTTTTGGTTTTAAAATTGTGTAACTGTGTTAGTTTTAATTATGGTGATGCATTTTGACAAAGGCTCCAGACCATGAGCCGAAACGTTAATGATTTTATATGATAAAATGCGGTGAATAAAATTTAAATCAAGTGATTAACTGGAATGCGTGAGACCACGGCTTTCTTCTACATATATACACATCAGAAATATGAATTTTGGCAAAAAAATATTATGGCAATGCCTTTCTAAGCAAAAACTGTAATGGCTAATTTATACTGTGTATTGACCCTGTCCAGCCCTTTCACAGTTCAGTTCTTTATGGCTGCTATGCTTTTAACCTTATAACGTATAGGGTTTAAGTGTCAAAATTCCTTGAAGGCTGGATGTGCAAAATGCAAGAGTGAAAATGTTATAAAACTCCACTTTACAGACAAATCCAATGCCTCAATGCTAGATGTGGTGCCTCCCTACAGAAAAGCACCTTGATGTAATTTATAGGGTGGAGCTATTTATCTTGGTAATTACCCTTGATGAAAGGGACACAATGTAGTTTTATTCCAACTTTGCCTATTTTGTCTATTAAAATAGGTAGTTTTGTTTGGGTATTTCCACTACCAGCATTTCCATAGCCCCAGTAAAGCTCTTTCTGTTTCTGAGATTTTATGTTGCCGTAAAGAGAAACTATTAGTTGTGTTCAGTTTTAGTTTGTTATTCCAGTTTCTGGCCTAATACATACAGTATATTGACACCAATTGATAATCCTCTCAATAGTATTTAGTTTAGGGCTGAGATCATAAGAGAGATGGCAATATCTAGTGTTGGTGGGATGCTTTGGTGTCACATATAGCAAGACTTGCAAAGTTTATCTACAATCAGAGCACAAGAGGACCAAAGGGGTCATTTACTGGAAGGACACTGATTTTATTGGTCCTTAATTGCTGTATTCATGAGGGGCGGGATCAAGCGCCTCCTACCACTCCCAGAACTTGCATATTATTAAGACTAACAAGTTATGGGGGCAGCAGAAGTCACAGGCTACAATGGGACCGTACATTTAAGAAGGAGGGCTGGCCTGTGCCTGTCAACATTGCACCAACTTTTTGTTAAACGGCAAGAAGAACAGAACACTAGGGATGTAGCGAACGTCGGAAAAAAAGTTCGCGAACATATTCGCGAACTTGCGCAAAAATGCGAGCGGTTCGCGAACGGTTCGCGAACCCCATAGACTTCAATGGGAAGGCGAACTTTAACATCTAGAAAAGACATTTCTGGCCAGAAAAATGATTTTAAAGTTGTTTAAAGGGTGCAACGACCTGGACAGTGGCATGCCAGAGGGGGATCAAGGGCAAAAATGTATCTGAAAAATCTGCCTGTGTGTGCTTGGAAGAGATAGTGTAGGGGGAGAGCTGTTAGTGATTTCAGGGACAGATGATAGTAAGTTTGCTGGCTAGTAATCTGCTTGATACTGCTCTGTATTGGAGGGACAGAAGTCTGCAGGGATTTGAGGGACATTTTAGCTTAGGTAGCTTTGCTGGCTAGTAATCTACTGTTCTCTTTAAACAACTGCCATACGTTGACCTTGTAGGCATTGTTTGCCCAGTTTTTTTGGACGCAGCCACTGAAGCACAGTTGCCAGAAAAAATATGCCATATAAATGCTGAAAATAGTCATTTTTCGCCATACGTTGACCTTGTAGACATTGTTTGCCCAGTTTTTTTGGACGCAGCCACTGAAGCACAGTTGCCAGAAAAAATATGCCATATAAATGCTGAAAATAGTAATTTTTCGCCATACGTTGACCTTGTAGACATTGTTTGCCCAGTTTTTTTGGTTGCAGCCACTGAAGCACAGTTGCCAGAAAAAATATGTCACGTAAATGCTGAAAATAGTCATTTTTTGCCATATACGTTGAGTCAACGTATGGCAAAAAATGACTATTTTCAGCATTTATATGGCATATTTTTTCTGGCCTCTGTGCTTCAGTGGCTGTGGCCAAAAAAACTGGGCAAACAATGCCTACAAGGTCAACGTATACACTACTACAGCGGTGGATACGGATTACGTAAAATATGTGAATGCTGCTTGAAAAAAGTGACTCCGGTGTTTTTTCTGGAGACGGTAATATTATGGATATTTAGACAGAATGGGAACAAGGTCACACAGCTCGATGGCGGGTTGAAGAAAACAGTGTGCAAATAATGCCTACAAGGCCAACGTATACACTACTACAGCGGTGGATACGGATTACGTAAAATATATGAATGCTGCTTGAAAAAAGTGACTCCGGTGTTTTTTCTGGAGACGGTAATATTATGGATATTTAGACAGAATGGGAACAAGGTCACACAGCTCGATGGCGGGTTGAAGAAAACAGTGTGCAAATAATGCCTACAGGGCAAATAATGCCTAAAAGGTCAACTTATACACTACTACAGCGGTAGTAAAATAAAAAAAAGTAAAATAAAAAAAAATGAATATTAAAAAAAAAAATTAAAGTTGGTGCTGCTGAACTACTAGGAGCAGCAGATTAGCACACCAGTCCCACTCCCCAACACTGCTAGACTAATAGCACTGGGCTCTTATAGTAGTAGTAGTAGTAGTAGTAGTAAACAACAACAAAAAATAAATAAAAGCAGTCCTTACAAGGACTACTGTTATTGCAGCAGTCAGCAGATGAGATCAGAAGCAGGACAGCTGCCCACTGCAGCTACATACAGAGCACTGCAGTAGAAGGTAGATTACTAGCCAGCAAAGCTACCTAAGCTAAAATGTCCCTCAAACCCCTGCAGACTTCTGTCCCTCCAATAACAGAGCAGTATCAAAACGATTACTAGCCAGCAAACTTTCAACTGTCCCTGAAATCACTAACAGGCAGCAGCTCTCTCCCTACACTATCTCTTCAGCACACACAGGCAGAGTGAAAAAACGCTGCAGGGCTTCGGTTTTTATAGGGAAGGGGAGTGGTCCAGGGGAGAGCTTCCTGATTGGCTGCCATGTACCTGCTGGTCTGGGGTGAGAGGGCAAAAAAAAAGCGCCAACAATGGCGAACCCAAAATGGCGAACGTCGCGCGACGTTCGCGAACTTCCGGCGAGCGCGAACACCCGATGTTCGCGCGAACAAGTTCGCCGGCGAACAGTTCGCGACATCTCTACAGAACACAGCCAGCTCTTAGGCAGAAGTGTTGCATGGAAAGGGCAATGTAGATTGTGATTTAAAAGTGGCTGCTCTATCTCACCAGCCTGAACCTGGCGGAGTACACTTTGTCAAAAATGGTTGGCACTTTGCCAATTTAATTTCTGCTAGAGAATTTTTGCTGTTGAAACTAAGCTGAACTTCTCTAGCGCTGAGCTTTTTCACTTGCGATTTGTCCTTTTTGCTTCTAGTAAAATGGTGAATCCGCTGGGAATTGTCAAAAAACACCCCCAATGCCCCCAATGTGCCATGTTAAGGGTATGTTTTGTCCACCATTTTGGTTCACACCAACCCTTTATCAACATACAGGTCCCAATGAAGACTGAATGATGCCTAAATATAAGCTTCATGCTTACTTTTAATACATCTAAAGAAAGGCAGCTAAATAGTTGTTTTGTAGGCTTCCCTTTAACTATACATTTTACACCATAGTTTTACATAGTTCCACCTGTTGTGTCCCAATAGGTTGCTTTAGGTCTGGTGTAAAAATAAATAATATTAAAGACAAGTGAGAACCCACTGGCACAATAATGAGTATGAGTACTTCACCAATGTAAGTGCTTGCAAAAGGAAGCTATTGTCTTCGATTAATTTCTTGTGGTGAACGAGGTGACAGTTGTGTAACACTTCCATTAGAGTGCACTTCTTGGCAATAATACTTTAGTGCAATAATAGCACACATAAACAGGTATATTTTAACATTTGGAGAAAAACTGCAGTCTATGGGGCACATTTACTTATCTCGAGTGAAGGATTTGAATGAAAAATCGTCGAATTTCGAAGTATTTTTTTGGGTACTTCAACCATCGAATAGGCTACTACGACCTTTGACTTCGACTTCGATTTGAACGATTCGAACTAAAAATCGTTCGACCATTCGATAGTCGAAGTACTGTCTCTTTAAAAAAACTTTGACTACATACTTCGCCAGTTTAAACCTACCGATGTACAATGTTAGCCTATGGGGACCTTCCCCATCACTTTTCTAACCTTTTTGTTGATCGAAGAAAAATCCTTCGATCGATCGCTTAAAATCGTTCGAATCGTTCGATTCAAGGATTTTATCGTATTTTTACTTTGATCGATCGAAGGATTTGCGCTAAATCCTTCGAATTCGATATTCAAATTCGAAGGATTTATTAAAGTTTATTAACCCTCGAAATTCAACCCTTGATAAATGTGCCCCTATGTGTTTCTGGCATAGATATTTGTCAGCTTCTAAATATTTTCAACGAATGAGTTTTCATGGCACAATAATAAGTGTAGGTGCCTACAGAAATGCAGCTTGTTTGCCTTTACCCACAGTGCTGTGCATCATAAGGTGATTAGCCCATGTACTGCTGTCTTGTTACTCGCCTGCAGCTCAAGCCATCTGTCTTTTCTACATTGCTTCCAGTCTAGAACAGATGTGTGTGTTGCATGCGTGCCTTGGTATATGGACTGGTACATTTTACTATACTATATACGATTCTATGTCCTTGTGTGTAATTTTGTGCTCACAGTCAGATTCACCCTAAGCCACTGACGTAGTCCCCTCGCAAGCTGCTGCTGCCTTGTGTTTCAGCCAAAAACCTTCCACTTCCAGCCTCCTGGCCTGCAAAACACACTATAACGCATACGCATGAGTACAATTAAATGTTTATTTACATATAATCCTTATTCAGGGGGCACCTCAGTTCAATACTTAATTACTGCCCCAGTGCGACTTCACATTAGTAACATAATAAAATATTAAAGTGAATTCTTCCCAAAAACATAACATTTTTCAATGCTTTGCACAGATCTTTCTCAATATATAAAACGACCACCATGTAAACACAAACTGGATCAAACCTCTCCCCAAGGTTTGATCGAATCAAATTTTTTAAACTCAAACTAATTTAAACAAGCCAAAAACTCGAATCGAATTTGATATGAATTATTGAAGCTCGATTCAAGTTTTTTTCTCCAAAAAAACCTCGAATGTCAAGAAGGCTACAAACATCACCATATTGATCCCTGGACATCTCCCAATGACTCCCAATAATTCAGCAGGTTTTAGGTGACAAATAGTCAAATTTGAGTTCTTAAAGGGCCAGACTATGAAAAATCTCGAAATTTGAATTTGAATTAAAACTTGAATCGAGTTTGGACTATTCACAATTTGAATTTGAGAGTTTTGACCAAAATTTTTTTTAGAAAATTTAAATTTTCACTTCGACCCTTAATAAATATACCCCTTAGTATGATGTAGAGAGAGATATTCTGAGACCATATGCAATTGTTTTTCATTTTTTATTACTTGTGGGTTTTGAGATATTTAGCTTTTTATTCAACTGATCTCCAAGGTGTAATTTCAGCTATCTAGTCGCTAGGGTCCAAATTACCCTAGCAACTATGAACTGATTTGAATAAGAGACTGGGCTATGAATAGGAGAGGCTCTGAATAGAAAGGTGAGTAATAGTAGCAATAACAATAAGGGGCTGATTCATTAAGGGTCGAATATCGAGGGTTAATTAACCCTCGATATTCGACTGGGAATTGAAATCCTTCGACTTCGAATATCGAAGTCAAAGGATTTAGTGCAGATAGTACGATCGAACGATCGAAGGATAATTCCTTAGATCGAACGATAAAATCCTTTGAATCGAACGATTCGAAGGATTTAAATCCAACGATCGAAGGAATATCCTTCGATCAAAAAAAGTTAGGCAAGCCTATGGGGACCTTCTCCATAGGCTAACATTGACTTCGGTAGCTTTTAGATGGCGAACTAGGGGGTCGAAGTTTTTTTTAAAGAGACAGTACTTCGACTATCGAATGGTCGAATAGTCGAACGATTTTTACTTCGAATGCTTCAATAGTCGTAGTCAAAGGTCGAAGTAGCCCAAAAAAAACTTCGAAATTCGAAGTTTTTTTACTTCGAATCCTTCACTCGAAGTTAGTGAATCGGCCCCTAAATGTGTATCTTTACAGAGTTTTTGTTTTTAAAGTGGGGTCAGTGAACCCCATTTGAACGCTGCAAAGAGCAAATTATAAAAAAAAATATAAAAAAACAATGAAGACTAATTGAAAAGTTCCTTAGAATTGGCCATTGTATAACATACTAAAAGTTGACCTAAAGGTGAATCGCTCCTTTAAGACAAATAACCAAAAGGCCAACTATGAAGAAAGTGCTAGAACACAGAGGAGAAGAGAAAAGTAACCTTTTTTTTACATCTTTATAACATAGTGGGCTTATATGGGAATGTAGCCACAGCTCTGAAGCACCAAGATTCTTGCAGTTTTTATTTAGTAGATATTTAGGAAGCTTCCTCTGTCTGTTAATCACATGGCTATGGGAATTGAATAGAGCAGAGATACCAGATACTTAAGAGGTGTTGGGATTTTGCTGATCAGTGATAAATAGATGGGTAACCAGACTTCTGCCTGTACAAATGTGAAAGTCAGTGCTGAGCGGCAAACTAGCAGATAATTCAAGAAGAAATGCAGCTGAGCCCTTGATATTTTTTACATTGCCAAGTCATTATCAATTTTGAGGAGAGATATTGTACTAGTGAGGTTAGAACACAGATTATATAATATTTTGGCAGGTTTACCCCTAGCAAAGCTCAAGCTGGTATTTACTTGCCTCAAGATGAAATGTTCCAACCTCGCTGGGTAGAAATATGACCTCCAACTGTAATATCTCCCCTTGATGCTGGTAAATTTCTGAAGACTTTAAGACACAGGCTTCTTTATTCCTACACCACAAATTCTTTCTATTCATTTGACAATATC
Organism: Xenopus laevis; assembly: GCF_017654675.1. Classification (NCBI taxonomy): domain Eukaryota; kingdom Metazoa; phylum Chordata; class Amphibia; order Anura; family Pipidae; genus Xenopus; species Xenopus laevis. The sequence continues at coordinate 126,233,195 of NC_054381.1, forward strand.
TCCTGTTCCTATTTCCACAAACCTTGTAGGCAGAATTTATATTAAGAAATTGACCGTTGAGCTTCTCTTATCCATCAACTTGATTGACTACGGTGTGGCTTCCATCATTTACTGTATATTCAGCTGAAGGTCTTCTCCATAAAGGTGACCATGGCCAATCCACACAGTGAAAGGAAAGGCCATGCTACCTATTAAGCCTCCCTGATTTATTTGCTTTTCCTCCTACAATGGATCACTACTCTTATTCTCTAGACATTCCACTTATATATGATATGATATTGTTCTGTGCTGGTCTTGCTCACATATTTCAAAGCAATGATTTAATGCATCCAACACAGGATTCTCTATCAAACTGAGCTACTGTAGGTTACCTTGAGAATTTTTTTGTATGAGTCGCCTTCTCTGTTTTTAACTTCCAGTGGAACCCACCACCACAACTCTTGTATATTAGCCCAGTAACCATCTGCTTTCTCCCATTTCCGCTTTGGTACCATTGGTCTTCATGGTTTATTTTTTATAGTTTTTAATTATTTCTTCTTCTGACTCTTTCCAGCTTTCAAATGGGGGTCACTGACCCCCTCTAAAAACAAATGCTCTGTAAGGCTGCAAACGTATTCTTATTGCTATTTTTTTTTATTACTGTTACTTTTTATTACATATTTCTATTCAGGCATTCTCCTATTCATCGTCCAGTCTCTTTTTCAAATCATTGCATGGTTGCTAAGGTAATTTGTACCCTAGCAACCAGATTGCTGAAATTACACCTTGTAGATCAGTTGAATAAAAAGCTAAATGCTTAACCATCCAATGCTTACTAACGACTGGTGGAATAAAAGACAGGGATAGTAAAAGAAGGCAAGAAAGAGAAAGAAGAAGGAATTGATGAACTGATAAAAACAGAGGGCATGGTGCAAAAAAGAGAAGATGAGTAGGATGTTGTACATTTTTATATTAATAATATATAATAAATGTATAATTAATTTAATGTATTTAATTTATATAATGCATGCATTTATTAAGTAAAAATATAAAATAAAATAAAAATATGATCACATATTTATTAATAATATATCGTTTTAAGGCCTGTGACCAAGGTCACCTGTATACCTAGCAGATGTGGTGGTGCAGCAGTGGTGCACAGGTGGAACTGTGCCCCATCCCATTAACATAGCAGTCCCAGCATTGGAATAGAGCAGGGGTCCTCAACCTTTTTCACCTGTGAGCAACATTCAGATGTAAAAAGATTTGGGGAGCAACACAAGGATGAAAAATGTTCCTGGGTGGTGCCAAATAAAGGCTGTGATTGGCTATTGGTAGCCCCTATGTGGACTAGCAGCCTACAGGAGGGTCTGTTTGGCAGTACACCTGGTTTTTATACAACCAAAACTTGCCTCCAAGAGCAACATCCAAGGGGTCGGAGAGCAACATGTTGCTCATGATCTACTGGTTGGGCATCACTGGAATAGAGGAATGCACCAGCAACCTGTATACTGCTCCAAGTCTAACAACCTATAGCAACCTGTATATGGTCGGTTTGGGTTGTTAGACTTGGAGCACATTTTGCTACTGATGCATTTCCCCTTAAAATTTTTTGAAGATAGACATTGATATGGGTGGGATTTTAAAGGGTGAGCCATTTAAAGTAGGAGGGGCAATGAAAGTAGGCAGGGCTTAATTTGTTTTATTGTTTTCTGCTACAAAACAGCAAGAATCACAGTCACATTGCATGATAAGGTGGATTGTTTGCAACATATGGCAGAGAAGTTTAAACCATATTTTCAAAATGAAAGTAAAGCCAAAGGTTCTACACAACATAACTGCATGTTTCAGGCGCGCACACACACACACACACACACACACACACACACACACACACACACACACACGCCCTTTTAACATTTTGTCAGTTCTTAAAGCTTATTTACATCTACACTTCTGACCCACAACCTGCCATTCCCTTCATTAATCTCAACATTTAAACATTTATTTGTACAGCCCTTGTCCTAGACTAATGCTGCATAAGATATTGTCTCACTATTCACACGGTGTTGGTGCAATTGGGCACAGACTGACTAAAAGAGGAACTTTTGTTGCTGTTGCAGCAAAGGCCACTGTCTGGTTTTGATAAACCGTGTTCCTACACAAATCATCTGAATGGCTTCAAAGTTCAGTGGGAATATAATAACAACATTATTGCAAAAATATATTACTGTGCAAAGTCATCTAAAGCTGGGCCCATAAACTCACTGAATAATTAATAAATAACATCTCATAATGAATTTATTTCAAATCTGCCGTTAATTGTTCATGTGTGTGCTACATGACTTCCTGCATAGGGTTGATTTTCCACTTTATTTATTAATGTACTGTAGGAAAGTATAAAACTTACACTGGGAAAAGGTGGGTAGAACTTAAGGGTAAAGACAATTATTTATTTGCAGTCTGGTAATGAGGGCTATGTAACACAGAGACTTTTAATGAATGCTATGTTACATGGAGGCAGATAATGGAGGGTGGTAATAATGAAGGCTATGCAACATGGAACATGGAGGCAGGTAATGAGGGCTATGTTACATGAAGGGTGATAATAATGAAGGCTATGCAACATGGAGGCGGGTAATGAGGGCTATGTAACATGGAGGCAGGTAATGAAGGCTATGTAATATGGAGGGTGGTAATAATAAATCTATGTAGCATGGAGGCGGGTAATGAATAAAAGGACAAGCTTACCTCCTTCCACGGTGGGTCCGGGTGCTCATGCCTCAGACCTTCAGCAAAGGGGAGCAACACACGAAAAACTTGGATAGCGGGCAGGCACCACTCCGGAACACCAAGTCAAACAGTCAATGGAATCCAGGAGCCAAAATATTTTGAATAGTACAAAAAAGTCTTTATTTTACATTTTGTATAAAGCTAAAAGCCTAATGTGTTTCGTGTCCCTCATGGTCACTTAGGGGCAGATTTACATATGGTCGAATATCGAGGGTTAATTAACCCTCGATATTCGACTGCCGAATGTAAATCCTTCGACTTCGAATATCGAAGTTGAAGGATTTACCGCAAATAGTTAGATCGAACGATTAAATCCTTCGAAGGATTTTAATCCATCGATCGAATGATTTTTCCTCGACCAAAAAATTGTTAGAAAGCCTATGGGGACCTTCCCATAGGCTAACATTGCACCTCGGTAGGTTTGCGAAGTAGGGAGTCGAAGTTTTTTTTAAAGAGACAGTACTTCGACTATCGAATGGTCGAATATTAGAACGATTTTTAGTTCGAATCGTTCGATTCGAAGTCAAAGTCGTAGTCGAAGGTCAAAGTAGCCAATTTGATGGTCGAAGTAGCCAGAAAAAACATTCGAAATTCGAAGTTTTTTTTATTCTATGCCTTCACTCAACCAAAGTAAATGTGCCCCCTAATCATACATTTTTTATGTAACATGGAGGCAGGTAATGAGGGCTATGTTAGCAAGAAGAAAACCGGCACTCAGAGCTCCTTCATCAGTCTGACGAAAGGGGCACGCCCCTGAAACGTAACGTTGCAATAAACACGCAGGGCTTTGCCCGCATGCATTGAGCTCTGAGTGCCGGTTTTCTTCTTGCTAACGTGCTACATTAAGGGTTGCCGATCCCTTCCAACTGTGCACCGGGCCAGCTTATATCGGAGAGGCCAGGGAGTGCTGGTGGGTTTTGGAGGGTAATGAGGGCTACGTAACATGGAGGCTGGTAATGAAGGCTATGTAACATGACCATATGTCAGAGGGGTTGGTGACCAACATATTTGTGGAGTGCAGGTGTGCAGACTTCTATTGTTAATTGTCAACCAGAAGCATACACACTGCATTGCACTGCCCAATCAGTTTCCAGTATGTAAGCTGATCCATGGTGGTGAATGATGGGGCACCTGCACAATGTATGTGACATGGTGTTGTCCAACCCCAGTGTCGGACTGGGATGCCAGGGGCCCACCAGAAAACCGTGGGCCCACTTTCCAAACTCTTATTCCTCCTCTCCTCATTCAACCTCTCTATTCTCCTTGTCTTTTATATCTACTTACTATATTCTTCCATTATTAAGCATTTTTTCCCATAAATAAATAGGGAAGGAATAACAGCCCTTAAATGCTTTCAGACATGGGACTACAAAATATGCAAAGGCTCATTACACTGAAAGCCCCAGATCCCCATATTTTATGTAATAGATCTAATAAAGTGGAGCAAATACTGAGGGGTGCAGGGGGGGTACATACATGACTGAACCCCCATGGGGCTTGCTGGAGACATACAGATGCAACAGTGCAGATGGATATTTAAGGTTGTTCGTACATGTGAGTGTGCGCACGTCCAGGGTGGGGGTCTGAGGGTGGTTCGGTTGGAGGGGACGGTTGCAAATCCTGCCCCGAGACCTGTGCGACCCTAGTCACTCCATTGATCCCATACCTGTAATACAAGTCCCTAGTAGCTATTTACCCAGTAACACCAGAAGAGTCCACTTTTATGTACTTGCAGCTCACAACAATGGGGGGAATTCACAAAAGTGTCGGTAAAATAAGTAACCCAGAATTGGCAGACGACAAATTTGTAAAATGTCGTTTGAACGGCAAATTCACGAAGGCAGATGTCACCGTCTCTGAATGTCTCGTAAGTCTGACCATTTTCTAAAATGTTGTATATCTTTTCGTTGCAAGATCAAAGATAGAAAGCTTATACCCCCGAACAAATCCCATTTGCGGTATAAGGTGCTATGCTGTAGGACCCACGCCTGCTTCAAGGGTCAAACACTCAATGAAGAAAAGGTCAGCAGCACACTGGAAATTTGTATAAGTGTGAGGTTTATTGAAAAAACATCCAAAAATAGGGCAACGTTTCGGGCCACCCGGGCCCTTTATCAAGTCTAGTGTTACAATCCCACATCAACATTTAAAGAGTTATGGAAAAGAGAACCTCTCCTCTTTCCTGTGACATCACATACATTTTGTAGTGTTGTGTTATTCATTATGAAGGTGAAGATCATAAATAGTTCATTATATAGTCAGTTATGTCAAATTCATTGAAAAGTGCTCACTATACATCTTATCACCTATCTCATGTTGAATTATCAGTGATCAAAAATGTGAAGAATAAAAATTTAAAAAAAGCAAAAAAAAGTAAAAATAAAATAGGGACCAATTGCAAGAATATTACAAATTTTTTTTGTTGAAGATTTTGTATATCTTTTCATTGGACAGACTACATATTACCGAGCGTTTTCAAAAGACAATTTGACCGACATTTTCATTTTGGAGAGCCTAATGTGTCGGTAAAATTGACGGCAAAACAAACGAGCAATTCATAAAAATGTCGGGAAAAGTGACTCGGAAAAAACCACGCCCACTTTTAATGTTTAAATTTATTTCAAAGGTGTCGTACACGTCGGAAAATTGGCGAGTAAATGTTCTGTGAATTTTTCAGCTGTGACCGCGACACTTTCTACGACATTTAAGACATTTTTTTCGTTTCTGACACTTTTGTGAATTCCCCCCAATGAGTCTCTCATACAGAATCCACCCCTGGTGCAGCTGAGTGATGTGGGATATCTGAAGCCTCAAAGGAAATATTAATACTGGGCAATTTAACTCTAGTGGGGCTCAATTACAAATACAGTGTGCAAAGTGCAATTTTGCATGTTTTGTACAATGCAGTGACTTTTCCCACAATTCCAGTGTCATTGCAGACCATATAACAAAAATTGGTTGCGCTCAAACTCTTTACCTCTTTCTGTGAATTGCCACCGCTCACCCTGTAACTTGGTGGGCCCAGGTGCAGATGCCCCGGACCTTTCACTTATTCAATATTTATTCACAGGCATTCAATATATACAGGTCAATATATACAGGTCACTCACCGCTTGAAGTCCCTGGTCCAGGTACAGCGCCCCGAACCTGCAGCTTTGGGAGACTCAACAGTCAATAAATCCAATATTGCGCGCACTTTCAAGGATCAGCAGACAGCGGTGGTTTCAAAAGGCTTTATTTCCCCAACAATTCACCTAACGCGTTTTGTTTGTCATGGCACAAACTCATAGGCTGCGCTCAACATTGTTTTCACCAGAATTGCTTCGGATGCAGCAAACCAAATACATTTGTTCATGAATCGGGTGTCTGCTGCAGTTAACAGGGGGGATGACAACCCTTCCGACATTCCCCGTTGGCATTAGCGTGCGATTTCTTGGGTGCAAGTGTGTGGGGCTTGTTGCCTGCTGGGAACCCTGGATATAACGCTATGTTCAGAATGCCGGCTGCTATAGTAGTATCTTTAAAGAATTGGGTCAACTCACACACATTTTCTTTCCTTTGAGCGAGGTCGCACTTGCATTAGTAAATGAGCCCTTTTGTGTGAATAAAAGTTACATTGTATTGAATTATTTTGCCTGACGTTGCTATTATTATCCCTACTTTGTACAGTACATTTTATTAGCGACTGAGTCGTTCTGCGGATAACAAAATGTCATTTCTCCAGGTACTTAGCCGCTATCAGCCTTCATTTGTCTGCATGTTATGAGGCGTGACATCAACAAGAGAAGAAATAAAAACTTGCAAGTACTGTTTCTTCCAGTCTCTTTACTGGGGTGAATCACAGAAAAATTATATTTGCTCTAAATGATGTAACCACAGTGCTGATTCCAGAGGGACCATAAAGCAGTTGTGCATTACCCCCAAGTGGACACAGTTAGTATTGCCAGTAAGCTTGACAGTACAAGTACATAATGAGAGTATTTCTTTCAGATCTCATGGGTTCAGTTGTCAGAATTTACCAAAAAATGTGCCCCTAAGGATGATGAAACACTGTAAGATTTGTCAACCTCACGTAGGTCACATGTCCCCTTTGTGGAGGCAACAACACTGGAATTATGGACAAAAATGCTGCATTGTAGGTAATAAACATGGTACAGTTATGGGATCCATTATCCAGAAACTCGTTAACCAGAAAGCTCAAAATTACAGGAAGGCCATCTCTCATAGACTCAATTTTAATCAATGAATTAAATTTTTTTAAACGATTGCCTTTTTCTCTGTAGTAATAAATTACCTTGTACTTGATCTGGGCTAAGATATATTTAATCATTACTGAATCCTTACTCAAGAAAAAACAGGCCTGTTGGCTTTAATTAATGTTCAAACGGGTGGTTCACCTTTGTGTTAACTTTTAGTATGTTATAGAATGGCCAATTCTAAGCAACTTTTCATTTGGTCTTTATTATTTATTTTTTTTATTGCTTTTTTATGTATTTGCCTTTTTATTCTGATTCTTTCCAGCTTTCAAATGGGGGTCACTGACCCCATCTAAAACAAATGCTCTCTAAAGCTACACATTTTTTTATTGGTACTTTTTATTACTCATCTTTCTATTCAGGTCCTCATTGATTCATATTCCAGTCTCTCATTTAAATCAATGCATGGTTGCTAGGGTAGTTTGGACCCTAGCAACCAGATTGCTAAAACTGCAAACTGAAGATCTGCTGAATAAATGGTGAAAAAACTGAAAAACCACTAATAATAAGAAATGACAGCCAATTGCAAATTGTCTCAGAATATCCCTCTCTACAGCACACTAAGGGGCATATTTATCAAGGGCCGAATTTCGAATTGAAAAAACTTCAAACAGACCAACTGAAATTAAGTCAAAGTTTTTTTTGGTCGAATAGGTCCATTTTTCGAATCGTACAAATTAAAGGCATAGTGCATTCGATCAAATTCGATTCTAAGTTTTCCCCCCAAAAAACTTTGATTTTTCGAAGTCCACCAATTGACTCCAAATTGGTTCTAGGAGGTCACCCATAGGCTAAAACTGCAATTCGGCAGGTTTTAGATGGCGAATGGTCGAAGTCGACAGTACATGATAAATTTTGATATTCGAATTTTCTCAAAAATAGCTCAAAATTCAAATTTTTTTCATTTGAAAATTCACCTTGACCTTTGATAAATCTGCCCCTAAAGTTTACTCATAAGGTGAACAACCCCATTTACATGTTTTTTAGTAGACTTAAGGTATGGAGATCCAAATTACAGAAAACCCTAGGTCCCAATCATTCTGGATAACAGGTCCCGGACCTGTATTTGCACCAGGTTTCATGTGATTCCCTTGACAGTAAAGTGGCTGAAAAAACTGCAACATGTGCCATAAGCCTTAAAGCACAATGTTAACTTTTCTATTCTATGAAATGTCACAGTGGCGTAACTAGTTGTTACTGGGCCCCATAGCAGATTCAATTTAGGGCCCCAAAATATTTATAAGTTGGCCTATTTTACCAAGATATATTAAAATTGCTAATTAATTAGGGTCTCACTGGGCCCCCTACACTCCTGGGCCCCCCTGCAACCGCAGGGTCTGCTTCCTCTATAGTTATGCCCCTGAAATGTCATAATAAACATTTTGTTGAGTTTTACAAAAAAAGAAGGCAGTTGTGCATTTAGTAAGTTATCTCATAGTGCCATCTAGTGCCAGTATAATATATCAGCTCAGCTTTCCACATATGGATGTTCTGGATCTTTTAAAAGCATGATATTAAAATATAAAGTATAATTGATTTTGAAATGTAAATAAAAAACAATCCCTCATTATAATATATATTTTTTTATATAAGAAACAAAAGAATAAACTGCAAAGCAATGTTTTCTATAAAGCCCTGGGTAGGGCAATTTCACAGTAACATTCTCTAGTACCTGGTTGTATAGGACTTTGTTGCTCTTTGTCCTACTCTCCTTGTTGCTGTGACCTTTCTCTTGTCTAAAACTGTTGTTCTATTCTTCCTGGCTCAGTTACTTAATGCTGATAGAGAGAATCTCAGGGTAGCTCCCAAATCTTCTAGAGAAGACTGTTGAGACTATGTTCTCTCTGTGAGTTCTGGCAGGCAAAGCAAACTGTCATTGTCTAGTCAGCATGAAGGACTAAAAAAAATATACCATTTCCATAGTGGCCCCCATGTTTTTAAAGGGGTTGTTCACCTTTAAATTAACTTTTATGATGTAGAGAGTTTGCAATTGGTTTTTGTTTTTAATTATGTGTTTTTTGAGTTATTTCGTTTTTCATTCAGCAGCACTCCAGTCTGCAATTTAAGCAATCCAGTTGCTTGGGTCTATAACGCCCTCTTGGCGACCCCCCTGGTGCCAAGGTTGTACCGTCTTACCAATTCAGGTCCTGAGTCCCCTTTGCAAGGTGAAACGGTACTGGGAAGTTCCTCTCTTGGCAGTGCCTGCACCTAATGGTATCCAGGAATACACCTGTGGGTGGCCTCATTAATAAAACAGTAATACCCACACAGTGCTGCAAAACAATATCAACTTTATGCAAGATCAAAGGCAAAGTAAACAGTTTAAATATATGCATTCACATAGCATGACCCACTACCCTGGGGAACCTGTGGCAGTCCCATCCTGGCACCGCCCTGCCAGGCAAGGACCTGCACTACTCTTTTGGTGGACAAAAAAACTCAGTTACTTTTCCCCAAAGAGCACAATTGGTCCCAGGTAGCTGTCCCGATGGACAAGGTGGCAGGCACACGCAAAGCCTGTATCACAGCAGGAGACACGCTGGATCCTTTCCTTTTCTCCACAGGCAGAATAGCTGCTTAACATTCTTTTGTAACCATTTGATAAGATAAGAACGGAAGACTCACAGCTTAAAGGGTAATTCTCCTTCATTTGCAAAACTGTAATAACATATAAAAACCACAGAAATGTGTTCAAACTTTCATAACCTGCCAAATTATGTAAAATGAACATGGTAATTAGGGGGTTTGGCCACAACAAGGGGCATGGTCAAAAATGTTGTCACGCTACATGCGCAAAATCTTTTTGTCCCTCTTTCTGTTTCCTAAATGTTGGGAGGTATGGAACTATAGCTACCAGCACTGTCCATAGCACAAGCACACAAAGTCCAGGTTTTGCATTTAGGAGCTTCAGACCCTCCTGGTCTAGCTCCCAGGCTTGTGGCTGCTGCACCTCTGCCGTCCAGGGGCTCCTGCCCCTACTTCTTTGCAGTAGTCTCTGTCCACGCTCTCTCAGTGAAAGTGAAAGCAGGAATGGCTGTGAGCACATGGTTCTCCTATATATCCAAAGGTGGTGCAGCAGCGACACCTTGTGACACCCTCCGGTATCTGCCAGACATGTTGCACTGGGACAAGGCTCCTGCCCCTCCCAAGACTCATCTAGGAGACTCTGTAGCTGCACAGGCAAGGGATTTCCACCATGTGGTTCAGACTATAGGGGAATTAACTCTATGGGCCCCTACAGGTCCTGATTACCATAGCAACCATGCACTGATTTAATTAAGAGACTGGAATATGAAAAGTAGAGGCCTGAATAGAAAGATTAGTTAAAATAAAAAATAGCAATAGCTATAAATGTGTAGCTTTACAGAACATTTAATAGCTGAAAAGAGCAAGAAGTTGGCAAATACTTCAAAACTATAAAAAAGAAAAAATGAAGGGCAGTTGAAAAGTAGCTTAAAATTAGCCATTCAAAATCATACTAAAAGTTCACCTAAAGGTGAACCACCCCTTTGTTTTTTAAAATGTTTCCCACTAAAGGAAAATCTATGACTAATGAAGTTCTGGTGACAATTAGAAGCATAAAACTATCCATACTGCAGCCAATGGAGTGTTATTGGGCCCAAGCAGCAACATATTTATCAGACAGGGGGCTGCGCCACTGAGAGAAACTCACCTCAGGAGGCAGTGCCCCACTGGCTACCAGAGGCGCCAAAAATGCCCTCCTGGTAACTTTAAGAGACAAATTTTTGGGGTTCAAACTGTAATTTCAGGTCTTCTAGCGCAGATGCAATTGCCTCTAATATCAGGGGTGCAAGTGGGCCCCGCCTGCCCAGATCTGCACAAAGTATCTTTTGGATTACCACTTTGGTGGTACTCACAGAATACAGATCCATCAGTGTATCTGAGCTATCCTTAATGAAAAAGCCACTTCTTACTCGAGAACTTTACCAAAAGTTAATTTTTGGATTTGGAGACAGAATACATTCCTTTGGCCAAATAATAAAAAGGGAAAATCCACCACTGAAACAGATTAGGAAGCATACAAACAAGCGTGGGAATTATATGGAAGCCCATTATCCAGTGAGTTCCAAATTACAAGAAGGCCATCTGCCATAGACTCCATTGTAATGAAATAATTCTTTTTTTTTTTTCTTAAATAATTTATTTTGCAATAAAACAATACCTAATACTTGATCCCAATTAAAATTTAATCAATCCGTATTGGAGTTCATTGTGTTTAATTAATGTTTATATACATTTTTTAGTAAATTTAAGATATGGAGATCCAAATTACAAAATGACCCTACTCTAGAAACCCCAGGTCCCACCTGTACTCATAATTCATGAAGTCATAAATCTAGTGTTATAAGTGTATATAAACATACAAATAATTGCAGATTTATGCTTAAAGACCCAATCTGGAAATGCTTACTTCTATGAACTGAGCTATTTCACTTTATTTGCTTGAAGTGACAGGTTATGACATTGGAATGTATGTAAAGCAACTATACTTCATAGACTAATCTGCGCACATATATTTTAGGCACAGGGCAGGTAGATTTCAGAAAATACAGGATAACAGATCATAGTAAAAAAAAAAACCAGGAAGATAATAGCAGTAAAGTTAAGGGACAGGATCAGGATCCGGCACACACACACATATATATATATATATATATATATTATATATATATATATATATATATATATATATATATATATATATGTAAGGGTGCCATTGGTTCCAAAATACAAAAATACTTTCTGTATACAGAAATATACAGAATACAGGGCATATTTATCACAGGTCCAGTGATTCGAATAGGAATGATCCAAAAACTTGAATAAAATTTTAACCAAATTCTAACGCAATTCGAATTCAGGAAGGCTATTAACATCTTCAAGTGGGTCAACGGACCTCTGCCATTGGCTTCTACATGAGCATAAACTATACACTGGGCTCATGTGTAGGGCATTATAACAACTCTTTTTCTTTATTAAGGTTCCTGGAATTGTGTAATGTAATGTATTTGCTGCAACATATATGTCCATTCAACTTTAAATGTAATGTATTTGCTGCAACATATACGTCCATTCAACTTTACATTTCCGCCGTATGCAAATTAACCTGAGCGCAAGACCTCTAGTGTATTTGGGCTATGCAGAAATGAACGCTAGCGCATCTTCGCTTTTAATTGCTCGCATTGCCAAAGTAACGCTAGTGAAATGTCGCCAGCATTCGGCACCCACGATGAAACTCCGCATTACAGTGAATTAGCGTTGTCTGAGCAAATTTCCCCTGGCGATGGGTGCCAAGCGGACGCTGGCGAATTTCCACCCTCGAGTAAATCTGCCCCTTAGTTCCACAAAACAAATGTCAATATAAATTTTGTGAAACAATACTGGCAGTCAAATTAATGGACCAATAAGAAGCAAACATACTCATTACCCAATAACAAGCAGGTTTTGGTGAAGTTATCAGCACCAATAGTTGCAGGGGAGCATGTAACTGCACCACAAGTACCATGAAAATGTTGTGTTTGCTTTGTTTAATCATAGATTCCCATCTTGTTTCTGCCATTCTCTGCATTCTCTGCTGTTGTCTGATATCCTGTCTTTTTTTTAACTCCACCTGCCCTGACCTGTGCCTGGACTTTGACTACGAGTTTTGTATTAACAGTGTTCATATTGTTTTTTTCTACAAAGCTTCTGTAATTCTCGAACAATCCACCGTATTTTTAGGTAGGTAAGTATTCATTCTTTTTAGGGCTTATTCTTTTTATTTCTCTTATTTCTATCTTGTAGTAAATTTCTGTAAGATTTTCAGATGGTATCACCCAAAGCAAAACTGTCTAAAGAGAGTAATATAATTTTAAGACTTTAAGACCATCTTTTTATAAAGCAAAACTATACCCCCAAAATGAACACTTAAGCAACAGATAGTTTATATCATATTAAGTGGCGTATTAAAGAATCTTACCAAACTGGTCTATATATTTAAGTAAATATTTCCCTTTTACATCTCTTGCCTTGAATCACCATTTCGTGATGGTGTCTGTGTGCTGTCTCAGAGATCACCTGACCAGAAATACTACAACTCTAACTGTAACAGGAAGAAGTGAGGAAGCAAAAGACACAACTCTGTCTGTTAATTGGCTCATGTGACCTAACATGTTTGGTTTGTTTGTGTGCATCGTGAATCATATGATCCCAGGGGCAGCCCTTGTTTTTTTAAATGTCAGTTTTCTATTTATGATTACCCAATGGCACATACAGTACTACTAAAAAAATATATTATTATGAAAATGGTTTATTTACATGAAGCAGGGTTTTATGTATGAGCTGTTTTTTGCAATATAATTTTACATTGTTCAGGGGGTATAGTTGTACTTTAACAGTAAATAGTCGCTTCCTCTTTTAATATTACTTAGGGGCAGATTCACTAAGGGTCGAATTTCGAAGTTAAAAATACTTCGAAATTCGACCCTCGAATTGAAATCCTTCGACTTCGATATTCGAAGTCGAAGGATTTAGCGCTAAACGTTCGTTCGATCGATCGAACGATTAAATCCTTCGAATCGAACGATTCTAAGGATTTTAATCCAACGATCGAAGGAAAATCCTTCGATCAAAAAAAGTTTAGCAAGCCTATGGGGACCTTCCCCATAGGCTAACATTGACTTCGGTAGGTTTTATCTGCCGAAGTAGGGGGTCGAAGTTTTTTTTAAAGGGAAAGTACTTCGACTATCGAATGGTCGAATAGTCGAACGATTTTTACTTCGAATCGTTCGAATCGTTCGAATTCGAACGAATTTAACCAATTCGATGGTCGAAGTACCCAAAAAATACTTCGAAATTCGAAGTATTTTTCATTCGAATCCTTCACTCGAGCTTAGTGAATCGGCCCCTTAATGTTGGAATTGTCTTATGAATTTTTTGTAGAAGGGGAAAGTAGTTGCCATAGTTCCATTATTTCACTTGGAATTCCATGACTTTAGCCTTAATTGGGTATAATTGGGTATTATTTTTTTTCAGAATCACTTTCTTTGCCTTGGTACAGCCAAAATGATTTGCAGCTACACAAACAACTAAAATATGAAGTTTGCTAAATTAACCATCTTCTTTCAGTAACAGAATCAATTCTAAAAATGTATGTACTTTCTAGCCCACCACCAAGACACTTGGAGGCAGATTTCCGAAAGGGCGAATTGGCTGTGGCAAGCAAAGATTTTTTTGACGCGCGCCTTTTTTTTTTTTTTTTCTTTGACGCTCGCCACTGTACAAGTCTATGGGCGTCATTTCCACGGCAAAACAAGGCGAAAATATTGAGCCATCCCTACTTGGCATACATTTGTCATATCACCAAAGGACATATCTGTCATTCTCCTTAGCAACATTATACTTGACAGTGGGTAATGACTGACGTGACTGATCAGAAGATTATGTCAGTAATTACCCACAATATACCATAGCCTTTAAAGAATAATCAAATAAGCTTATGAAACTTTGCAGCAAATCTCATTACTATCATTTATCACTGAAGGTTAGTGATGGGTGAATAAATTCCCCAGACATGAATTCGCAGCAAATTTCTGTGTTTCACCGTAAACTAATTAATTCGCAAAATTGCGGTGACAATTCGCAGGTGAAAAATCCGTCACGTCTAAAAAAAATTGACAAGTGTAAAAATGTAATTATTCTGAGGGTCAGAATAACGGGCTTAACCTTGAAAATGTTATGTGCCATCTATCTCCCCTACTATCACTTTTATGGACAAGGAAAGTATTATTCACTGGGGGTGGTGCTAATTCAAAACTTCTCCAGGTGAAAGTTGTCAAGGTCCTATAAAAGTCAATGGGAGCTGCCAAAAGCGTAACTGGAGGGGGCTGGCCCTGGCGCAGGACCCGCAGCCGGGCCCCCGCCCCCCTCCGTACACCCGGAACTGGCTGGGAATATGCGCCGCTCGAACCCCCTGCTCCCCCGGTAGTTCCGCCACTGGGAGCTGCTCTCATCCTATTGGACCATTTTTAATCAATTTGGAGTTTTAGACATTTTCAGAAATATTTTCTACTAGGAATTGTCTGAAAAACTAGAATTTTTAGAGGTTTTAGAGGTATTCGTATTTGTTTTCCGATCATTCAGCGTAATTTTACATTTGTACTTTTTTATTCAGATCTTTTAAAGGGGACCTGTCATCCACCTATAAAATGATGCATAATAAAAGTCCTTTGCTAATTAAACATGAAAATATTCATACCTGTTATAAATTTATTTAAAAATCTGAGCTGTCAATCATAAATTTCCTGTCCCCTCTATGCCTGAGGCCGACAATTATTTACACTTTTCATTCTGCACTTCCTAGATAACACTATACTACTCTCATTCATGGTCAATAATTGTGTTGTCTGCGCATAGGCATGGAAATTCCCTATTGGGGTGCATACACAAGATTTTAGGGTGATACCAAGCGTGCTTTAATAACAGTGTCCAGAAAATGGTGCCTGCTTTCTGTGATTATGAAATTTAAGACTGAAGGAAACAAGATTTAAATAATGTAGATAGTGTAAGTATCGTTTATTTTTCTCATATAACATGACAGAAAATAATTAGGAATGATTTCTCCCCTAACTGCTTCCCACCGGCTAGAATCTAAATCGCCTGCAGGATGGCACACCCATCTTGCGATTTCAATTCTAGCTAGCGGGAAGGCTTTTCGGTGAGATTAGTCGCCCGAAGAAGAGGCCATTTGTTGCCAGGGGACTAAATCTCCCTGTGTGTGTCTCTGCCCTTAGAGTGACAGGTCCCCTTTAATACATTTCATGACATTCATGGTTTTAGAGAAAGTGAGTTTAGTCGTAGTTTCTAAAACCTCTAAAACCACTAAAATTCGACCTTTAATAAATAGGCCTTCAAAACTTTATATCTTACTTTATGAGCATGTGGTGATTTCCTACGCTCGTCTATGAAATAATATGCCCCAGACAACAAATATTCTCAGGACAGGACAGAAGATAGCAGCACGGTTCTCGATAGAATAGTATTCCAGGCCGGTGAACTTTTTTCAACAAGAAAAAAAAATAAGAATAACACCCATATTAATGTCTACCAATGATTATAGTGCTGGGAGGTGTTATAAGAAGGATGCAGAAGTATAAACAAATATCTGATTACATCTCTTCAAATTTTGATTGAATATCTTGTGCCTAAACTTTTGCTTTATTTGTGATTATCTTTGTAATTTCTGTTTTACTATGGCTAAAGGAAAAAATGATTATTGCACTTTACACCCTTGCATTTAATTAACCCGGTGTTCTTTATTTGAGTGTCCTCCTGGTACTGGTATAGGATCTATTATTCAGAATGTTAGGGACCTGTGGTTTTCAAGATAAGGGATCTTTTTGTGATTGGGATCTCTATACCTCAAGTTTAAAAAAAAAACCATTTATTAAATAAATCCATTAGGATTATTTTTGGCGGAAAAATGAGCGGAAGTGTGAAAAAATGTGAGAAACGGCAAAAAATGTGTGAAACGCATTAAAGTCGATGTGCATTGCAAATCAATGACTGGCAAAAAAAATTGCTGATCACTATTATTCAATTTATTATTGATGGTAAAAAATGAATCATTTTCAAAAATTTTAATTTTTTTGCTTATAATGTACTATATGGGAGATGGGATATCTGTAATTCAGAGCTTTCTGGATAATGGGTTTCCCGGATAAGGAATCCTATACCTGTAATAATTTTTGTTTTAGCACCTAGGATCATATCAAGCACTGGACCATTTTCGACCAAAATTCTAGGGGTAATTTGCAATTTTGCTTTGTTTGTTCAAGAAACTATTTCTATTTTCTTATTTCTTTTAAATATATATATATATATATTGGCCAGCTTAAATATATTGCAATATATGGACAAACAATCCCTGTTTTGTTTAAAGGGTAAGGCATTTTTCAGTAGCAGTATGCACAAAATGTCTCTGTCTTAAATATATTGATAATGGGTTGAGTGCAGAGGAATCTTGTATTTGTCTATATGTATTTTGTGGTCACACCCTCATTGCACCCCCGCCTAATGATTTTAAAAACTAGTGGTGAGCACAACTTTCCCTTGTTTGTTATAGTTATACAAGAGCAGTGACCAGCTCCATGTTGTAGCTCCCACCCCCTCCAACTATAGTCAAGTGATCCCACTGGTGTCTAATAAAAGGGCAGCCAAGTTTGGGAGTTTTACTTTGAAAGCAGCTAGTAAGTTGCAGGTAAAACGTATTCGTCCCTTTTATAAAATGTATGTATAAAATGTATAATGAAACCATAGAATTCTTAATGAATCAAATGAAAATTGAGCATAGGACTGGCCAGATATGGGATGACTTTGACGTAGTTGGCCAGCTTAAATATATTGCAATATATGGACAAACAATCCCTGTGTTGTTTAAAGGGTAAGGCATTTTTCAGTAGCAGTATGCACAAAATGTCTCTGTCTTAAATATATTGATAATGGGTTGAGTGCAGAGGAATCTTGTATTTGTCTATATATATATATATATATATATATATATATATATATATATATATATATATATATATATATATAAATATATATATATATATATATATATACTTAAAATGATTATATAAATAAGAAGATACAAAGGTCTTTACATAGCTCTATGGGTATTTTATTATAAGCAATGTTGGAATCTAGGCACTGTAATGCTTTAAACTGGTACATTTTACTTCTACAAAGATTGCTAGACTGGCACTAACCCAAAAACATCATGCACATTATTTACCAGTGCGGGCCACGAGTGACAAGGAGAAATGAGAAAGATAGCACCATTATTATTGTTATTACACATCATCAGTAATGTATGTCCTGATAATTACAGCTGAGAGCAAAGGGGTCAACTTCTTTTAGGTCATTTATTATTGACTAACTAACTTGTAAAATGAATTTATGACTTCCAGGCGAAGGTATTCTAAATATAGTTCATCAAATAACAAAAGCGAAAGGAGACCCTGCTAAATTTATATAACTTTGAAGTCAAGGCAAAATAATATGAAATCTTTGGCGTTCTCTGCATTTTCCGATCATCGCTCTTCATTTTATGGTTATAATTTCAAGAAAAACCACATAAAACAAGCTACATTCTAATGTCTCTTTTTCTTATCCACTTCTATTATTGTGTTAAACTTAAGTGACAATTTTACAGCACCTCACTAAGTTATAGATCATTAAGCTGAAAAAAATTTTGCCAGTTGCTGCTTTTTTACCATCTTACCCCATCTTGTCTCATTAGCAAAAATTGATTGAGCATGAAGGTGTTCTGTGGCTGTCACTAGATAAAGTAGGTGCTCTTAGCTTTCATCTGTTCTGAATTCTTCTTGTCTCATTATCCTCACAAGGTCAAATTCTATGACACAGAGATTGCTTGCTTAGCATTTATGTTCTGGTAATTATTGCCTGGGAGTCTTAACCATAAGTGAGTATGGCATCATTGAAGAAAAGAAGCATATATCCAGCAGGCAAACCTATGTCACTATTAATTGTGGGTTAAAGGAGAACAATGGGTTGCATCAGAACAGGTAGGGAAAAAATATCCTTTGAGACTTACGTCTTTATCATTTTGCAAAAATATTTAATTGTTCCATTAAGTATAATTAGCATATTGGAACAACATTCATGCTTGTAAAATAAAAATTATATATAGTGAATAAAGTACCCCCTCTTGTAAAATATAAGGATATTATAAGTTACCTAGGAGTTTCATGACCATATTCGGCCGAGTGTTTTTATACAGGTCATGGAACTCCAAGGTAACTTCTAATATCCTCATATTTTGCAACTGGGGGTACTTTATTTATTATAATACACAAGTTTTAGGGAGTCATGTGACAGAAATGACATCAGAATATAAGATATAATTTACAAGATATTCATAGCTTTTGTGTATTATATAGTGAATAAAGTACCCCCTCTTGTAAAATATAAGGATATTATAAGTTACCGAGGAGTTTCATGACCATATAAAAACACGAGGCTGAAGGCCGGATGTTTTTATACAGGTCATGGAACTCCGAGGTAACTTCGAATATACTCAGATTTTGCAACTGGGGGTACTTTATTTATTATAATACACGTTTTAGGGAGTCGTGTGACAGAAATGACATCACTACTCACCGTTTATAACTAATGACATCAGAACTCACTGTTTATAAGGATATCATTTACAAGATATTCATAGCTTTTGGTATTATATATTTATATGTACCACAACACCATCCATTAATTAGTTATTATGACATCAAAGCAGCAGCACACTTCCATAAGTGGGTAGCTGAGAAAACTCAAAAATGTGCACACTCAAACAGATGAACGCAAAACCACAATTCATTAGTGGGTTAAAGTCCACTACAAACATCCAACACATTTTTAGATAAGGAAACTATTATTACATATGTATTTCTACAACTCTCTATCTATTATATTTACTCAACTGAATATGTTTTGGGACATTGCGATATATTCTTATAAAGTACCTTATTTAATGCTCCCTCCATAGTGAGTAGAAGATAATTCCCCAAAAATCCTGATACATGTCCTCCTCCCCAGCTCAGTAGGGTGTGATATGTAGGGTTGAATGTAAAGTGGTCTTGAATAAACATGGCAGTATTACATTAATGTGTGATGAGAAAAAAAAGTGCTCATTAACAATCGGGTAGCCACCAACAGATAAAGAGACTCAAGCTTTGGTCTCCCAGAATGGAGGCAATGCTAATGTCAGATGCAACTTGAAACCTCACCTGCTCCCTGAAACTTTTTAAATCAGTCCAAAGGCTGACAGATATATCTTGAGTTGCCATCCTTGCGCTGTTCTATGGATAGATATTCCAAGGCACCTGACAACATACAATTCAGGCCACTTTTCTGTCTCTTCTGAATTAGTTATATAGAAATACAATAGTTTCATTCATTCAGGTGAAAACTTGACATTGCTTACATAATAAAATCTTTCATTTAGGAACAGTACAGTGTCAACAAACAAACATTGAAGATAGAATTGCTTTTCTCTGGCAAACTCCAAATACTTTTTTTCAGATTTTATTGTATACTATTGAAATGTTGGCCTTTGTAGAACTCAAGAACTTCCTAGAACTAAAGGTTTAAAACTTTTGGCTACCAAATTCAGTCACTAAACCTCCAAGATGCCTGTACCAAAGATTGAGGATCTGGGTGTAGAAATGGATCTAAATGTATGTCAATATGCGTCAAATTTTATAACACGCACAACAATTTTTTCTCACTCCAAATGCATTAAAGTCAATGGATGTTTTCTTGTGCCAACTTTTTTGTTCTGTCTGTTATTTTAGACATCCAGTCACTCCAGCCTTTGTAGATTACATTTTTGGCTAACTAACTATATCAATTCTTTTTTTATTTTGCACAAACTATTTACCTAGTTTTTATTTTTACTCTGAACAATTCCTTTAAGTCTCCCAGAATGAGTTAGGATCTAACCTACATTCATGGGGTTCCTCATATCAACTTGGCCACTCACTGAAGTATCCTGACCAAAGGGTCACCGTTGTAATGGGGTTTACTCCCACTAAACACAAATGCAGCCTCCTGCATAAAAAGGATTCAAAAGAATGAAGACGCTTCCCTTAATTCCAGCTCTCCTGCCAACTGTCCATTCTCCAGTGCAGTCTCCCTACTTCATTTTGCCTACAAACTATTGGAAAGCCTTGTTTAAAAAGCCTTGTCCGGCATCTCACTCAATATTATTGGTGTTCCACAATCCAAAAGTGTTGGCCCAAAACGCTCAACTGCAGACATTGCACTTACCAAAGTAACCAATAATCTACTCCTGTCAGAATCACTATTCCATACTTATCCTTCTATAGCTCTACACAGACCTTTACACATTGACACAATTGACCACCTAGGCATAGACATTTTGTACTTAAATGGCATTCCTGTTTTATGTTTCAAATCTTGTGCTTTCTCTAGCTCCACCTCATTCCATCTTTCAGTCTTTTGTATTTCTTTTGTATTTCAGTACTACCTTTCTGCTCATGATCCCAAATTCTACCTGCTTATTCCTTCTGACCTCTATCTCTCCTTCTGTCCTGCTGCTTCCCTGTGCAGTTCCCTTTACTGGTTTTCAATTTCCTCTCGAAACTAATTTAAATTACTAACACTTAGAGGCCTATTTATTAATTTTATTAATTATTTAATTATTTTTTCTGGTCGGGTTTTTAAAGCGTAAAACTCAAATTTTTAGAGGAAGTCCTTCTAAGTCCCTTCCTGAAGCTCAGCTCTGATCTCAAAACCCCCTTCTTCACACAATCTACACTCTCTTGTCCCCTCATCCCTTCATCCCATTCCTGTCTGCAAAACTTCTCTTGAGCTTCTACCTGTCTCTGTGACTCCCATGAGTTATCACATTCTGCCCTTCCTTTCAAATCTCTCTAATATTCAAAAAGTCTTGATCAGAAATCAGTATCATAAGTCACCAATTGTTTTTACTGTATCTTCCCTACTTTTCAAATGGTCCCTAGTCCTATAGTTTGTAAGTTTCTCTGAGTAGGACCATTTTATTTGCCAGATTACTGTAAGACCATTTTTTGTGACTAATTAATGCAAACACTGTACCAACATTGAACATTGTCATGTTGCTATATGAATAAAGATGACGATGAAAACATTTTGGAAGTTTATATTGGAAGGACAGAACTTTTATGCACTCAACTGTTAACAAATAAATAGAATGTGCATTTTAGATAAATTAAATGAGTTTGGTAAAAAGGGGAAGCAAATTGGAGCAAACTTAATTGATAAACTTTTTTGTTTTATTGGGGGTTTTTTTTGTCTGGTTCTTCTTCACATTGGAATTTAATCTGCAATGGCATTTCTAGGGTCTCAATTACCCTAGCAACCAAGTAGTAGTTTGAACTGTGGACTGAAAAAATATACAAACCAGGGGCTTAATTAAAAGGTTAGAAATAAATCATAATAACAGTAAACATAACTCCTAACAATGAATTGCTGATTTATTGTAAATCAAACTGGAGAACCCAGAAGAATTCCCATCAGTTTTGTAATTTATCAATACAACTCAATAAATCAGTTTGAATGTGATCAACTGCTATGATCAGTCATACTCCATTCTGACATATGAAGTGATGAATCTCAGAAACCCTCACACAAAACACATGCAGGTAGAAAGGATTGGGACAATCATTGGTACGAATCATTTCAGTGCTTGAAATAAAATATTAAGGGGCAGATTTTTCAAGGGTCGAATTGAACATTCAAATTCGAAATTCAAATTTTCGCGTTTTTTATGGTCAAAACGGTCAAGTTCATCTAGGGAGTTATTCAAATTCAATTTGAGTTTTAAAAAAGATTCTAAAATAGATTTTTGAGATTTATCATACTCTGGCTCGAACTCGAATTTGACTATTCACCACCTTGAACCTGCCAAATTGCTGTCTAAGTCAATGGGAGAGGTCCAGGGATCTTTTTCAGAGAAAACAACTCGAATCGAGATTTTTAAATCGAATTTGATTTGAGTTTTCGGGAAGATTCTATTCACCCGACTTTGAAATATTTGATTTTATTTATACATTTCAATTGGTCGAATTTCGAGTTCATGGAAGTTTATGGGAGTTTTAAAGAACACATGCATTCGAAATTCAACCCTTGATAAATGTGCTTCTAACTGTAAAGCCCCTGGTAAGTTTTACTGAGGAGTAACCCATAAATTAACGTGGGTTGTTTTCTCAAAAATATGTGGATATTATAAGACACCAATAAGTTCCTTTACCTGTATAAAGGCATTAAGCTGAAATAATTATTTACTGTGACAGTCTCTGCAGCTGGAGTTTTACCAAGTTCTGCCCCCTGCCCCGGACGTAAACTCATCAGTCTAATGTCAAGAGTGAGTTTATTGTCATTTCATTCATATACGTTTGTACACAGTCTGGTAGTGAGGGCCCTAATGCTTTGGTACCTTTTTCCAGATGGCAGGAGTGTGAACAGTGAGTGTGAGGGTAGTGTTGGATCAGCCACAATGCTGGTGGCTTTACGGATGCAGTGAGTGGTGTAAATGTCCGTGATGGAAGGAAGAGAGACACCTATGATAACCTTCTCGGCTGTCTTCACTATCCTCTGTAGGGTCTTGCGTTCCATGACAGTGCAGTTCCCAGCCCAGACAGTGATACAGCTGCTCAGGATGCTCTTGATAGTCCCTCTGTAGAAGGTTTTGAGTATGGATGGTGGGAGATGGGATTTCCTCAGCTCGCAAAGGAAGTTGAGTCACTATTGGGCTTTCTTGGCTAATTAGCTGGTGTTGTGGACCAGATGAGGTTCTCAGTGTGGTGGTTCTGGAGATGATATTTCCAATTCTGACTGACTGAGGTCTGTCGGTCAGGAAGTCCCCCTGTTTTGCTGTGTGAGGGTCCGATACAGTATTCAATCCAGTTCATATCCTCAACAAAAAACATTCTAACCAACGCCACTGTTCACAGCACTGAAGCTTTGCGAATTGACCGAGTGGAAGATCCTTAGATAGAGTGGAAGATCCAGGAAGTGAACCGGCGTATGTGTGTGAGAGGAACAGGAGGCGGTGGACTGTAAGTGAGGTTGTCCAGTGAGAGGGGATGTTACGAGATAGTAACTACAGGATCCTGTAAGTATTAACTAAGCAGGGACCTTTCTGAACTGCAAAAATAGTGCGCAATTGCTATTGTGCTTTGTGTCTTTGTGGAGTGTGGAGGTGATGTCAACAATGGGAGAGAGCGACCGACATTTCGGTACATAAGCCAACAGCAGTACCATACGAGTCAAAATACAGCCTGGTCTATAGAAACAACAAGCTGGTGGGGATTGTGAGAGACTTAGGGGATTGGCAATTTTCTCTGTTCCCTGTTTTGAAGGAAGCGCAAACATACTATTTTATTGTTATTTCTGGGGAGTGGAATCCTTTATGTAATGTGCATACTATTGTTGTATTTGTGCAAGGTGTAAGTCAAAACTGTAACTTTTAGAGCACTGCTGTCTGAGGCTAGTTTCTCAACCAGCCTTATGGTAGTAGTTCTCCTGAGCATCAGCCCATGTCTGGCCACGTTTAGGTGCCTGAATGCACAGTGGGATGTGATTTGTAACAATGCTTGGCACAGATGATCTGGGAATATCATGTAATTTCCATGTAAGTGTCAAAACCATCATACTAAGATTTTTTATAGGTAAAGACCCCTTGTAAAAGAAAGACATAGATTCCACTCCCCAGAAAAAACAATAAAATAGTATGTTTGCATAATCATTCTGGATACAAGATCCCAAATCTGTATAATTAATTATCTAATTTTGATTTTACTGGGGGCATATAATAAAAGTTGTTGGAAAAAATCATGCATGGTGAGAAACATTACTTTGTTGTGGGAATATGTTTACAACCACAAAAACCAGGTAAAAGTTTGGATCAACTACAAGGTAGTGTTTTATTATTACAGAGAAAAAGTAAATTATTTTTTAAAATTGTAATGATTTGATTATAATGGAGTCTATGGGAGATGCCTTCCTGTAATTCAGAGCCTTCTGGATAATAGGTTGTCAGATAACAGATCCTATACCTGTATCTCTGTGATTGCTTCTGCCTGTGGATGGGTATGAATTTTACACAAATGTGTTAAGATTATGCATTAATGGGTGTGCTCTCATACAGATCCCATACTGATCTGATACTTATACAGTGTCATGTGACATGATCATTTTCTGCTTATGCAGAAGTGTTAGAAAGTTATGTCTCCTTGATGCAAGAGAAGCATGGTGTCTGTGTGCAATTTTTTCTCTGTATAAAAGAAAGCTGCAGGCTCACGTGAGAATGAGCTACTGGTTATCCCATCTCTTAAGCAGAATGGCAACAGGTTATGGGCCCAGGAGAGAGGAATGAAACCAATGGAGCAGGCTGATATTTGATGGAGATGAAAAGAACTATGAACTATGGGAGACAACGTTTCTAGACCACATGCGCCTGATGAATCTTAAAGAAACTATCCTGCATGAATACACATAGGACACAGACTTGGATGAGGACAGAAGTAAGAAAGAGGAGGCTTATGCTGAGTTAATTTAATTTTTGGTCTGTCTCTGATTATGAGAGATGCAGCTGATGATGGAATGAAAGTGCTTTAAATCCTGAGAAACCACTATGCTGGCAAAGGTAAGCCACAAATAATTAGCTTATAACACAGAGTTAACATCTCTAAAGAAAGCTGCAATTGAAAGTGTCACAGACTATATAATATGTGCAGAAACAGCCATTACAGCACTGAGAAATGCTGGAGAGACATAGGGGGGCAGATTTATCAAGGTTGGAATTTCGAAGTAAAAAATACTTTGAAATTCGACCATCGAATTTAAATACTTCGAATATCGAATTTGAACTTTTTTTATCGAATTTGGGTATTCTGCAGTCGAAGTCAAATCATTCGATTGAACGATTAAATCCTTTGAACCGAACGATATTATCGTACGATTGTACAATTTTACGTCGACTTAAAAAAACTTAAAAAAATGCTGTAGAAGGTCCCCATAGGCTAACATAGCACTTCAGCAGGTTTAATTTGGCGAAGTATTGAAGTCGAAGTTTTTTTAAAGAGACAGTACTTAGATTATCGAATGGTCGAATATTCAAACTATTTTACTGTGAACTGAATTCAAAGTAAATTTGAAGTCGTAGTATCCTATTCGATGGTTGAACTATCCAAAAAATTACTTCGAAGTTCGAATTTTTTTACTTCGAAAATTCCCTCGAATTCACTTCAACCCTTGATAAATCTGCCCCTCAGTGATGGACTGTTGATTGCAATGATTCTTAAAGGACTACCTGAATCATTTAAATCCTTTGCTATCCATATCACACAATGTGATGAAAAAGTGACTTTTACTGAATAAATAAACTAGACTCAAAGTGTACTCAAAATCCTACAATTTGTTTAGGATATGACAAAAATAGTCCTTCATACCTGGTGTATTACCCAAGCACTGGAAAGGTATTTAAACACAGGCTAGTAAAGGTCATTACAAAGAGTGTGACAAACTCAAACTGATGTGTTAGATGCTGATGATCAGCGTTGGACTGGCCCACCGGGATACCAGGAAAAACCCTGGTGGGCCCCAGTCCTTGTGGGCCCCCACGACCACAATAATGTACTTTTTGTCAGCGCTGCGCTCCGGTTTTGCGCAATCTTTCCCAGCAATGCCGCAACTCCTACTGGGCTGCTTGTCC
The DNA here is from genome assembly GCF_017654675.1 of Xenopus laevis. Taxonomy (NCBI): domain Eukaryota; kingdom Metazoa; phylum Chordata; class Amphibia; order Anura; family Pipidae; genus Xenopus; species Xenopus laevis. Next base: position 126,259,520 of record NC_054381.1, read on the forward strand.
AGTACCAAACTGGCAAAGCTGCTCCCTGATTTTGTGTGCTGTGCTCCGGTTGGATGTTGTTGTGCTAAGTTGTGCGCATCATCATGTATTAACTGTGCCTGCCTGTGCAACATTGCGCCTGATGATGACGTCACAAACTAGCCGGGATCCTTCACGTGGGGGAGGAGAGAGTTGCGACGTGCATCAGAGAATGAGCGGTGCTGCTGCCATACTGCTCCTGGTTCCCGGCCAAATCATTTGCTTTTTGCTTGTCGAATTGGGCTGGTGATGACTATTGCAGCAGCAGTCGGACAGTCCTCTTCTCCCTGTCTCCTCCACCAGCCCAGGAGAAAAAACTACAGTCAGTGCTGGAATGGTGAGCAATGATCTAATGGGGGGGGGGGGGTTGGGGGACATGGACTATGAACTATGTTGGCCTTAATTAGCCCCATAACCCACATGGACTTTTTTTTAAATCTGACCATCTCCAGTCTTTGCCAGTAGTTGCTTCATATATCTATCTCTGGTTGAAGCTGATATATGAATTATTTTACTGGGACTGGGATGGGAATGCTTAAAGTAAAAATGATATAATGGATGAAATAAAAATGATAAAATAAATGAAATGCTCAATGATTTTTTTACTTGATTAATGCAGTATAACGTGAATTTTTAATCAATTAATGAATTAACAATTGATTAAATAGAATGCAATTCATAAAGCTGATGGAGTACTGGTGTTTATAAAATATGTGTATAATATAGTTTTCCTACTTTATTTGCACATGGGCTGCCTTCCAAACTTCAGTTGTGTGGACTTTGCAGACCAGGTGTTATCACATTTTGATCAGTCCCTGCCCATTGACTTTACAATCTAAAGCCCCTATCTTCTTCACATCAGTTCCTGCCTCAGTGAGCTTACAATGTAAGGTCCCTATCAAATTCCTATCCGAAATTTAACCTGCAGCAGTGCATATGGTTCTTCACATTGAGAACAGTGAAGTTGGGGGAATGCAGAAGATGTTGTGATTTTGTGCTGATTCTGTTAATGCCTTTAAGAGGGGCTTGGATTGTGATCTATAGTTAGTTGTATGTTTATGAATTTATGCAATCCGTTTATGCCAAAACTCGTATATATTAAATATTTTTGTATACTTTTGTATGCATTTTCTTTTTTTTCCCCTTGTTGGCTTTCGTGAGTATATCGAGGGGCCCTTCAGATCAGGTTCTCTGGTGGGCCCCAGGTGCCCCAGTCCGACACTGCTGATGATAACATTTATAGGGAAAGGTGTGGACGCCCTACATTAAACCCAAATCCAGGGAAGGTCCCAGTATCTGTAGTTGAGAGTGCAATGATAATGGCCAAACACAGGACAGCAATTGTACTAAATACCCTAAAAGGGACAGAAAAGCCCCTCAGTACTTAGAGTACTATGTACTAAAGTCAGATTGTAATGATCAGATACTGAAACATTGACTACTGTTACAGAGCACATGATATACCACAAACTTTTGTAATATGAGAGAAAGTGAGGGTGTTAAGATAAGCATTAATGGGTGTGCTCTCATACAGATCCCATAGTAATCTGAAACTGAAACAGTGTCATGTGACATGATCTTTGTCTGTTAATGTAGAAGTCTTAATAAAGTTATGTCTTCTTGAAGCAAGAGAAGCATGGTGTCTGTGTGCAGTTTCTCCTCTGTATAAAAGAAAGCTGCAGGCGCACGTGAGATTGATCTACTGGTTAACGCCTCTCTTAGGCAGAATGGCAATAGTATGTAATGAAAAAGTTATTATATTTGTGCCAAAAATCTACCACTTTTAAAAATCGCAAAGTAATAACTTTACTGAAGAATTATACATTGCAGAATGCAGATTTTTGTGCTTATTTATGCATATTCTTGTAACATTTCCCTCTCAGTATTTTGGAGTCTGAGAATGCTAGAAGAGAATTAAAAATGTACTTATAACAATTGAGCAGAAATATATATACTAAGCACTAGGAAACGTAGTCACTCAGAGCCACGGCAGTAACATGAAAATGTGCCATGGTCAGTGCTCTTTGTTCATTCATCTTGATTTGGGAGTGTCAGTATAAAGTCTATCAAGCTTTTTCATGCTAAATTTCTTGTAGCAATATGATCAGCCCAATAAAAAAGAGGAAGATCAAATGATATCCCAAATCAATGCAGGAATAAAGAGCATTCTCACCACAAGACACATGGTTGCAGAATTCTGTTAATTTCTGATAATGATTTAAATACGTGGCAAAATATGCATTTTAGAATACTGATCTAAAAATAACATGTCTTTTTTCCCATTGGAAACACCATCCAGATTGAATAGAAAGTACAGTTTGAAGGTTTGAAAGGAAGGGGAGAGTCTGAAAGTTTGAGGCAGAGAGTTCCAGAGACAGGCAGAAGCTCAAGAGAAGTATTGCTGTGGGATAAAGTAACAAGAGAAGGTCAGAAGCAGAGCTTAGGTTGTGTGATGGAGTATATTCTGAGATCAGAGGAGAAATATAGGGAGGGGCTTTGAAAGTGAGTGTTCATAGTTTTAATTTGATTCTAGAGGAGACAGAGCCAAGCTGAGAGCAATCAGTCCACGGAGAAGGAGATGCTGGATACTGGTTGTCGATTCATTTGGGCCGGTGTGTTCGGCCACCCGTGGAGCATTGCGGCTACTCTCGCTATGCGGCGGGTGTGGTGCTAAGGCCCAATGGCATATTTTGGATGTCGGGACATTGCCTTACTTGTCAGCGGCCATTCTTTCAAGGCCCATTGTTGGTGCGGGGCCACGCATCTGATGAGAAGCAGCAGCTGGACCGACGTCTGCAGAAGCGGGAAGACCACTACCCAATTACCACCACTGAAGCTACCCAGACCACAGAAACAGCTGCAGCTGGTCTCAAGGGTCTTCCTGAGGAGACCCCACTGCCTTCTTACAGTGAGGAGGAAACAGCCGTTGTGCCGGCGGTAAGTGTACCAGTCCCAGCAGGCCAGGGATATCGTGCCGCACAACAGTGGGTGGGAGAGTCAGCAGGGAACCACTGCGTCATGCCTCCTACCTAGCCGGGATCTAACCCGAGCAGCTGCTACACCACTGCCACGTGGCCTATCTTCAGAGGAGTCCCCTTGGGAAGAGGAGCAAGAGGCTGGTTCGGTGAAAGCGGATCCTCCTACCCTGCCCCCAGTGCCAGAAATACCCACGGCTGCTGGTAATGGCGGCAATGCCTCCGATGAAGTATTGGCTGCAGTCCCAACTAAAGAGGGGGCTCCCTCTCCGCATTACATCTTGATCAATGATGTTGCCAGCTTTTGGGTGTTACCTGGAGAGGCCCCTGTAAAAGAGCATCGGCTCTTTCTCGTGTGCAGTGAAAAATCAATCTGGAGGTCAGCAAGAAATGGGGGTATTATATGCCCTATGCTCCAGAGCGTGTATATTTGGAAGTCTCTCTTTTACCAGAACACTGGATCCATGAGGACATTCTGGACTATCTAAAGATGGACAGACACAGTCTCACACAACATGATCGTGATGCACGACACAGGGCCAAAGACCTGGTGCAGGAGAAACTCCCCATGTGGTGGTTGGGCCGAACCATCTACGCATCTGTAAGAGGGACCCAGAGAGGCATTACAGCAAGGATGTACGTAAAGACAAAGGCGGGTACACTGAGAAGCCTCACCCTGCATTCTATGTGTCGTTTGAAGACACCATAAGATGACCTGAGTGGTCCAGGTGAACCTTACTGTTAACATTAAGAATACTAAGACCTTTGATTATGTTATAAAAAAGGTTTATAGCATCGCATATTTTTGTCCTGCTGTTCTTTTATCTGTATGCTTGGTGTGATTGCTGGAATGTACGAGGACGTGCCACATTTAAGCGGGCACGAGTGTAAGGGGGTGAACCAGATGAAAAGTGTGATATGTGAAAATGTTATTATCTTGTGAATGACAAAATGTGTTTGACTGTGAAATGTTTGTATGTTTAAAAATGTTGGGTGTAATTTGTGTAAATTGCCACCAGATGGCAGTAGAGTTTTAATTTAGTTTAGTTGTAATTTCTTCCCCAGACACTAGAGGCCACTATAGAGCACAGAAGGGCTATGAAAGGAGGTGCCCGCCCACGGTAAACTGTCTTGATGGCAGGGCGCGGCCAAGGACACATGAGCTGGTCGGTGAGTGGAGACATCGTTGACAGATAGGAAAAGCTAGAATAGGAAAGATCTTAAGTAAAGCGAGCACTAGGTGCACGAGATAGTGAGGATAGTTAGTAAGGGCAGCTGTGGCCCCATCAAGGAAGAAAGTGGAATTAGTTTCCTACAGGCACTCTGTACGTAAGGAAATCAGTGAAAGTTTAGGACAAGGTAGGAAGGACACCTGGGTCTAACCTGGAAGAGTGGAGGGATATCAACCAGAAGGTATCGGGCCACTATTGGAGAGTGGGGGGGATACGGGTGGAGTATATATCGGACCACTAGTCGGTTAGGTGTGATCCAAGATTCTAAGGCAGGTGTGCCTACTCTGAAGTGATTCCTTGAAGTAATTGTAACTGAGCATGTGCATGTGCTGGATGTGTGTACAGTGTGCCTGATGTTGAAGTATCCTGGTGTTTCTAAAAATAAAAAAATCTCCTGTTTAATTTTTACATTAAGTCTCGTGTGGTGAGTAACAAGTGGGTTAAGTTCCCCTTTAAAATCAGAAGCCCCTCCCACAAGGTGGGAGAACTTTGTTGACTAATGTTACCCAGGCTGGTAGTGTAGTTGCCTGAGCCACCATCCACTTAATCATCAATAGTGATGGGCCCATTTTTCCCCAGTTAGGTATTTCCCGTGAAATTCACAAAACATCGAAAAATTACGCCATTGTTAAAGTCAATGGCATCCGCATAGTGTTGGGGCTATGACACGGCGATTGCCCGATTGCCGTGCCAATCAAGGGAATCCTGCCCGGTTTTCCTTATTTGTAAAGGAAGTTTTGACACGGGCAGCCCTTCAAAATACCGGGCTGTCCGGGTCAAAACTGGACAGGTGGCACCCTACTTTATGTTAAGGAGTACTACATGAAAAACAATAGGAACATTCACTTGGAATTGGTGCATCAGGTAAAGTTTCCTACCTCAGCTGTGCATGTTGGTTCCCTCTGCAGGATGTGCTGAACTTATTCTGGATTTGTGGCAAGGGCGGCAAATTGTTAGGGGCGGCATGCCCCTAGTCTGCTTGCTGAGGAGCACTGGGAACGCGCAGCTCCCTACAGACCCCTCGTCGCAATCGCAAACTCCCTCTGGGCCCCTGAGCATAATTGTCCTGTAGTTGTGGCTTGACCGGGGGCAAGATCAGGGGGTAGCAGGGGCTGAAAACAGATGTTGCTTTGGGCCACATGGGCCAGGGCCCAATGGGTTTTTACCTGGTGTCCCACCGGCCCAGTCTGGCCCTGCATGCACACATTGGGTTTTTACCCACAAATCATCAGAAAACATAGAAAATGTTCAGAAATTGGGGGAATGCTTGAGAGTGATGGGAGACCAGGGAAAAGGAGTCCAAAAAATAGGGGCTCTCGAGTTATGAACAGGACAAGGTCATATGATAGGAGGTCCCTCCCTCCCCACATTTAGTACATATGGCGCCAGGATTGTGCACTGTCATTTTCAGTTTGTGGTGGGAGTAATATAATATATAATAATATAATATATTTCTTTGTTGAAGAAATTTTAATTGAATGATTCTATCCTTCATCAATCACAAGTTTTGCTCCCCACTCCATGTACCCCAGTAAGAGAAAGTAGCAAGATGGCTTTGGGTGAAAAGAATGAAAGTGCACAAATACTACTAATAATGATATATTTATAAAAGCACTTATTTTAGTACTTTCTATCTTTATCCGTGCTCATTAGCTCAATACCAGTCCCAAGTCTGTTCTACACAAGCATCTCACTAAAGTGTTAGCCGCAAGCTACGCACCAACCTGTTCAGTAGCCTCTGGACTACAGACAGTCAAGGCTAAGAGGCTTTTACAGCTAGGAATAATCTGATTATCAAAAGTTGTATTTGTGCCTTTTCTCTTTGTAGTGTAGGAGGAAGTTCTGAGCAACAGATCTCACCCAGGTAACTGGATCCCCCCCGTTTGGTAAAAGGCAGGAATGGGAAGCTTGCAGGTCTCTAGATATAACAGAAGTAGAAGGACAGCTGGCAGAACTGCTGCCTCAGGATGAAGGGATTTGTATTTAAACAACAGCTGGAAGGCAAACACTTCCCCACTGCTGCTATGAATACAATTGCTAATGGCCCCCCTTGTTAAGGCTGCAGGACTTGGAATATTTAACTCTAACAATGCAATGCAATCACTATCCCTGCGCTCGTCAATGTTTAGAATGGAAAGCGTTTCCCATGAATGTGTCTGATGGAAAGCACGACAACTACAATGTGATATGCTGCCATCTTACTCCTTTATTATTACTATCAACACAGGCATAGTAATGAGGTGCGTCAAATTCAATCCCAAAAGCCTCCCCATTATACATCACATTAATTGGATCAATCAGGATGAAAGAGTAAATCTGGAGCTGCTGTGACCCGCCTAATGTTAAATATTGCACCAGAAATTTGATGATTAAAAGGGATCTGTAAATATTATGGAAAGCCCCCCGTTCACTTTGCCCAGAGTCTAATATAACAAACTATTCTATAAATAATAAAAATAGGAGCTCCATTTGATCAGCCGAGACCATAAAGCTAAAGCATTTACATCAAAAGTCAGAAGAAATGAAAAAAAAGGTTTAAGTATTTTTTTCCATAAATTATTTTTTATAATGATAATAAAAGTTATACGGCACATAAAGGGCTGGGGGAAGGCACGCTTTACTGTATGGGAATTGCTAGGAAATATAAATGTGACAATCAGACATCTGAGGGCGCCGCCGGAGAAAAAAATCACCAAACTAGAAATGATGTTTGGAAGGTGATATGTCTTGGAATAATATCCTGCTTTTAATAACACACACTAATTCAAAATGACATTTAAACTGATAATGTGCAACCGGTGTCCCTCTAGATGGCATTGAACTGCAACTCCCAGAACCTTGAGATTGTAAGCTCTTGTGAGCAAGAGTCATACTATGTATGGTCCCTTGTACTCTCGCTGACTGATCGGCTCATGGAGGGAGAGTGTTTGAGGGGTCATACTCAGTTAGGGTTGCCACCCGTCCGGTATTTTCCAGGCCTAGCCGGTAAAACACCAGCCAAGGCCGGGACTACAAATTTATCGGCAATGTAGCTGCCGGTAAATTTGTAATACCCTTAAAAAGACCCTCTCGGCCCGCCCCCCATTCCCCTGTAAAACTTAGCTTTTGTCCTCTGTCTTCACAGGTCCCACCCCTTTTCGACATCACACAGCTCCGCACCGTGGCCCGCCTCTTTTTATGTCATAGTCCCGCCCCTTTTGACATCACCCCCCCTTTTTCTTCCCGCCCCCCCACCAGCCGGTAACTAAATTACAAAAAGGTGGCAACCCTATACTCAGTACTTGGCTGGCCTGTGTATTGCTGTCTTACTATGTACATTTAATGGGGTGGTTCACTTTTCAGGTAACATTAAGTTTGTTATAAAATGGCTCATCCCAAGAAACTTTTCAATTGGACTTCATTTTTTATAAATCAGTTTTTGAATTATTTACCTTCTGATACTTTCCAGCTTTCAAATGAGGGTCACTGACCCCATCTAAAAAAACAAATGCTCTGTAAGGCTACAAATTTATTCTTATTGCTACTTTTTATTGCTCATCTTTCTATTCAGGCTTCTACTATTCATATTCCAGTCTTTTATTCAAATCACTGCATGGTTGCTAAGGTAATTCAGACCCTAGCAACCAGGTTGCAGAAATTGCAAACTGGAGAGCTGCTGAATAAAAAGCTACATAACTCAAAAACCACAAATAAAAAAATTAAAACCAATTGCAAATCACAATATCAGTCTCTAAATCATACTAAAAATTAATTTAAAAGGTGAACAACCTCTTTAAGAAACATTATAAATTGAGTTCAGGCAAAACTACAATTTGTATTTATTATCGAATTTGTATTATTGTAGTTGCTATTAAAAGCAGCAGCTGTTCTTTGATATTGTCTGCAAGGTTGGCTCTGACTTCGTGTACCACTGCAGTCCAGCTAAAACTTTAATTCCCACAATGCTTTGCACACTTTTATTAAAGGGGAACTCCACAGAAACTTAACTTAAGCTTTTTGAAAAGTAAACATAATTTCAAGAAAATTTGCAATATACATCATTTAAAACATATGCAGACTTTTCATGATTTTTAATGGTTTCTGACAGTTCCCTAAAGATGATAGATGTTGAGATTTTTAAAAGATCAGATCCTGATCGTGAGACCACGATCTTCTCAGAACGTATTGTACGAATTTACCATCAACTAAAAAGACCAATTTGCCAGGAAAACAAAGGGGAGCTGCCTGCTTGGCCCTGCAAACATACTGTAGATAGATTGCACTGGGACCGACAAAGATTTTTTGACCTGGCCGATCAATTTCCTGACAGATGTCGGCCGAAAAATTGTAAGATGTACGATCGTTCAAATCCCACTAACCGCGCGATAATTTCGAAGGATTGGTCGGACTTCCCTAAAATCGGTCGTTCGGCAAGAAGAATCGTTGCGTCTATGGGGAGCTTTAGCCTAGCCCCCTGTTCTCCTACTGATCTGTCTGACTACTTTGCTGATCTGGCTGACTACTGTTACTTTGTATCAACAGCCATCGTGGCATTCCTCTAGAATAGGAGATCGCATACAGGAGATGGATTTCCCTTGACAATGTGCTAATATGCGTTCTGTACAAGTGAGTTGGTCAAGACACCAGGCCAAGTAGTACTGACTACTGAATACTACTCTGGTTTCAATGGTACATGTAGTCAGTTCCAGCAATGCAGAGACAATTCTATACTGCTACACTAACTATTGGTTGATTTGGCATATTTCTCCAGTATAACTACACTGACTATTAGTAGCTGTTACAGCAGTTCAGCAGGATGGAAATACTTCCTGTTATACAGGGTAGATAGCTGCAGTTGAACCTTTCAACACTACATTATTTCCATTGGTATGTAAATGCAGGGCTTATCACTGCCATCTCTTTTCATAATGTTAGTGGTATCAGACACGTCATACTGGAGTAAATTTTTCAGTATTATATTTTTTAGGAATACCTCTGTACTACTTCATGACACTACACAGGGGCAGGCAAGTGTTACTGTGACTCTGGGCTTCTCAGTATTTATATAACCAGTGTGCTCAGTATTTTAGCACTACTAGGTGGTAATTCTATTCAGTATTATACAGTCTGTTGATATGGATGATGGATACCTACTGCTGCTGTTTAGCACAAGGATTAATGGTTTGCAGATTAGTACAAGATACAGTCATGCCAAAGAGTAGAACACATATCAACATCCCTCCCTCATTTGAAAATCAGGAAGAAGGACAAAAAGTTTTGACATTTTTTTTTCCACCGTGCCGTTTTGTGTCCACACCCCCTAAATACTATGTCCATATTTATTAGGGATGCACCGATTCCACTTTTTTGTCCGAATACCGAACCGAATCTGAACCCTAATTTGCATATGCAAATTAGGGGTGGGAAGGGGAAAACATTTTTTCCTTCCTTGTTTTGTGGCAAAAAGTCACGTGATTTTCCTCCCTGCCCCTAATTTCCATATGCAAATTCGGATTCGGTTTGGCCGGGCAGAAGGATTCGGGCGAATCCGAATCCTGCTGAAAAAGAGCGAATCCTGGCCAGATCCCGAACCAAATCCTGGATTCGGTGCATCCCTAATATTTATAAAATTTGGCTGTTTATGGAAATTTTGTACACATTTATGGGGGTTTAATTTTTATGTTATTACAGTTTTGCTAATACAGGTGAATTGCCCCTTAAACTGTAATTCTCAGTTCTCCCAAGAAACTTGTATCTTTGCTTAGTATCTTAGTTTAATATCTAAGCTTAGCTTATTCTAAAGCTGAGTATTCTGGACTCTCTGCCAAAAAGCCTATTATTTAAATTAAGTTTTAGAAACGTATCTTTTTCTGGCATCAGTGCAGAAGATCAGAGAGAAACTGAATATTTCAATAAGAAACCGGGATTACCGGCTGAGCTGTTAAAATCAAGGCTGTCCCGCAAAAAACTAGACTTTTGGGAGGTATATATCAATACAGTCTTCTTTAACAGCTGTACAGTGCTACGCAATATGTTGGCGCTATATAAATACATGTTAATAATAATAATAAATACTAGGATTCTAAGTGGGCATTTGTAATGTAGGACTATTTTCAGTAAATTCACTATTTATGGACTGGGCCATAATGGTGTTCTAAGGCTAAGGGGCCTATTTACTAACATTCGAATTTCTATTTTTTTTATTAATTGTATTTTTACTTGTGTTTTTTATTTCTCTGTAACTCTAAAAATGAGAGATTTATTAAGCAAAAACCACGAAAAACTCTTATACAAAACCTCGCCGTGTAAAAGCATTGATCCGATGGGAACTTTTTTTAGCCATTCAAATGTTTAGAGGGTTTTTTTTTCATTATTAATTTGCTAGTAAGTGTATGAAAGACTTAAATTTTTAGTTTTTGGATTTTTTAGCGCATCATTCAGCATTTTTTTTCCGTTCCTACTTTTTATATTTGGATCTTTTATTATATAGTGAATAAAGTACCCCCTCTTGTAAATTATAAGGAGAAAGAGAAAGAAGACCATGTGGCCGCTAATGTGTTTTTAACTTGTAGGGGAAGGCTCTGACCACCAATCGTTTTTTTGTCCACTGTATTTATATATAATACACAAAAGTCATGAATATGTTGTAAATTATATCCTTATAAACGGTGAGTTCTGATGTCATCAGTTATAAACGGTGAGTTCTGATGTCATTTCTATCACATGACTCACTGAAACTTGTGTATTATAATTAATAAACTACCCCCAGTTGTAAAATATGAGGATATTAGAAGTTACCTCGGAGTTCCATGACCTGTATAAAAACACTCGGCCTTCGGCCTCGTGTTTTTATATGGTCATGAAACTCCTCGGTAACTTATAATATCCTTATATTTTACAAGAGGGGGTATTTTATCCACTATATTATAAGTTACCGAGGAGTTTCATGACTATATAAAAACACAAGGCCGAAGGCCGAGTGTTTTTATACAGGTCATGGAACTCCAAGGTAACTTCTAATATCCTCATATTTTGGAACTGGGGGTACTTTATTTATTATAATACACATGTTTCAGTGAGTCAGAAATTACATCACTACTCACCGTTTATAACTGATGACATCAGAAATCACCGTTTATAAGGATATAATTTACAGTATATTCATGGCTTTTGCGTATTATATAGTGAATAAAGTACCCCCTTTTGTAAAATATAAGGATATTATAAGTTACCGAGGAGTTTCATGACCATATAAAAACACGAGGTCGAAGGCCGAGTGTTTTTATACAGGTCATGGAACTCCGAGGTAACTTCTAATATCCTCATATTTTACAACTGGGGGTACTTTATTTATTATAATACAGAAATTTCAATGAGTCATGTGACAGAAATGACATCAGAACTCACCGTTTATAACTGATGACATCAGAACTCACCGTTTATAAGGATATAATTTACAGGATATTCATGGCTTTTGCGTATTATATATAAATACACTGGACACAAAAAAGGATTGGTGGTCAGAGCCTTCCCCTACAAGTTAAAAACACATTAGCGGCCACATGGTCTTCTTTCTCCTCAGTGACAGCACCTTCTTCATTCTCTTTGGTTCCCTTTGGTGACTTCAACTTCGGTTCCTTTTGAAAGTTTCCCCAGTCCCCTCTTTGAACATGAAATACACTGCCCCCCCCCCCCTCCGATGGCTGCCCTGTGTACAAATACCAATATTAAAGAGCGGGGAGTTTGCTTTAAGACAGGTTGCTCTGTTTTGCAAAAAAAAATCGAAAATAAAAATGCTGTTAATATTAGATCAAACCCCACTGAACAAAGAAAGGCCAAACAAAACTATAAAGGCTGCAATCACAAACATTTAAACTCAAAACTGGCTCCTGAGAGATGAAAGCATTATTCAGTTATCTAACAGGAACATGAAAGGGAAAATGGAAATGCCACCACAATGGTTGTGATGGGGAACAAGTACTGCAGTTGGTTGGTACATTGGCCTGGTGTATGCCTGTGCTCTTTGCTTCCATGCCTGCCTTACTCTTTATTTTTATTTTCCCCCATGATGATGTGACTCAAGTATCAAGAGCCTGATTTCTGCACGTAAGCATATGTGAGTTACAGTAATGTCATTAGACTTCCCAGGGCCCCACAGCAAAATGATTTTAGGACAGGAAGATCATTATTTTCCCAATCATTTTCCTGAAGGAGGAGTAATTTCACTGTTTCAGAAATGTTTAATTCAATTTATTTAGAAAGTTTAAATTTAATATTAATTTTCATTAGGTAGCCTGGAACTTTGCTTCATGTTTTCAAGGGTTCTAGAACTCGTCAATATATTCTATTATCCTTAGATTTAAAAATAAGAAAGTATTTAAATGCTTACATCATGTAAAATACAATGTGAGCCTTCCATTTAGAGCATGGAGGCCCCTAATAACTGTGAACATTGCACTGGCTGAGAGGAATAAGCTGGACTTTATTGGCACATCATAGTAGATGAGTTAGCCCAAGTCTTACTTTGTGTATACAATGATGGAGACACAGTTTTCATACCCTGAGGAGTTCAAGCATGGATTCCCATCTTCCTTCCTGCACTGGGTCTGCCTGGCATCGATAGTATTGTCACTGTATGTATGTGTACAAATATACATACACTATGGGGCAGATTTATTATGTGGTGTAAAAAAACGGCAGGATAATTCACCACACACTGACAGAGTCACTTCCTGCGGGAACTTATTTACAAAAGTCTGAAGTCTGATCATAACGTTGTAACTAAAAACCCCTGTTTTGTAAACACATGCACTTGCATTTATTCCTAATTATTTATTAGACAGGGGACCAGGGATTGTGCATTAAAAAGTAGCACTTCCATTATACTTAAATATACTTTAACTTTTGAGTGCTCCTGCAACCCCCCTTTTTGTACATTATAAAATACAAACACACCTTGATTAATTTGCCATTTATTTTAGTTTTTTACATCGTTCTTTCTGTGAATTTTATTTCATACAGCATAATAAATATGCCCCATTATGTATTATATATTTGTGTGTATATTTGTATGTTTTATGTATACACCCATCTATTGTACATCGCTGCAGAATGAATTGGCGCTATATAAATGCATAAAATGCACTAATGAAAGAGATATTTTTTTACCTCCTGTATCGATCAATACCTTTATGCATGTACTGTATATTGTTATACAGTATTATTATTGTGGCATATATAATATATATATATTAATACACATATATATGTGTGTGTAGCATGCATACATAATATTATGCTATATAAATACATGCTATGATAATATAAGTATGGGATCCGTTATCCTGGAAACCCATTATGGGACTGGCTCCCATAAACTCCATTATAATCAAATAATTACAATTTTTAAAAATGTTATCTCTGTAATAATAAAACAGTAGCTTGTACTTGATCCAAACTAAGATATAATCAATCCTTATTGGAAGCAAAACCAGCCTATTGGGTGTATTTAATATTTACATAATTTTCTAGAAGACTTAAGGTATGGAGATACAAATGACAGAAAGATCCATTACTAGGAAAACCCCAGGTCCCTAGCATTCTGGATAATAGGACCCATACCTGTCTATCATGATCTTAATAATTGCCCAGTATTTTATTTTGCTCAATTGCTTCTCATTTCCAGAAGATGGCGCTGTAGAACTGATATTGTGTGTTGTCTGCTTTAAAAAGAAGGCAATTTTGCTTGTTCTGGATTGAACTTTTGAGGGGTTTATCAAAAAAAAAAATATTGACATACCGAGGACATCATGTGACCTTATATTAAAAATGGTTGTGAAACCTTCATTATCACAAGCTATTTAAATAAAATATACATGAGCAGCAACATTGTCAGAAGAAACACTAAATAGTGACTTAATAGTACCAAGGCAACAGGGCTAGGATGGGGTTCAGTCTTGGGGGGGTATGAGAGAAATCATAAATATCCAATAGGCCTTCCGATGTTGTTAACTATAACTCCCAAATCCTACAAATCCATCTACTGGCAACTCACCCTTTTATCCTTCTGCCGTTTGTGGGATACTGGGTATTGTAAAAATCTCTGGAGGGCTGCAAAGTAAAAATGCTGGAGGTATATACATTAGCAATGACAGTTACACAACTATATATGTTTCCCCTAAGGGGTCCATGGGACTGGGTATATGCCCTCTATGTTGTAGCTTAAAATTGTCTGTGTCTGCTATTAAAAGATGTCTTGCAATTATATATATATAAATATATATCTTATCAAGAAGAAGGATGTGAGTGTGAGTGTGCACTCCAGGCTGCAGGGTAAGGGAGCTGCTCCATCTACTGGAATCCTATTGTTCCTCTCTGCCTGCCAGTCATATACATAAAGCAATTAACATCTCTCTGCTGAGTTATTCAGCACATTCAGCGGAGCAATTATTGCCAGGTATATTTATTATGTCTTAAGTGGCACATCTGTATTGCACATCATGCTCTCAAGTGTTGTGAGAGTGCAAACACAAATAAAATACATTTAGGCAGGACCTTCAATGCCAGATTCTTGTTACATTTGATGCAAATAGGAAATTATAGGCAGCATTAGGCAAATGACTCCCCTTAGCATATGTGTATGGGTCTTTGTTCGGCTGGATAATGGGAGTAATCAGGGCTTGAGGTGTAAGTTGCTTTATATACAGCTTTAATAAATCATTTCCAGCTATCATATGATGATCTATTCCTGGGAGGGGGGATTTCCTAATGAACCATAATCGCACTACAGTCATTGCAAACACAAACCAGAATACAACTCTATGGATGCATGGAAGGCTCTCTGACCCCCACGGAACATAGCGATCAGATTGATCAGACTACAAACCACTCACATCTATGAGTGTGTCTGTTTGTGACCAAATTGTCATGTTTTCTACCCACAATGCATTGTTTTTCCTTAGGATTCCAAAATGAGCTGAGCGAGTTGTTATAGCACCCAATGCGTCAAAACAAGCATAATTGCATATACATGAGTTCACAACTCAGATGCAAGTTGAGGCTAATATTTCCAGAGCAGAGATTGCAGCAACACTTCCAGTCACTTCCGGCCATTTTCATGCGCTCCCCTGTGTTGCGCATTCTTCCGTTTAGTCGCAGGAGTAGATGCACTGAATAATTGTGAAGGGGGCTGTACACAGACGCATGTATGCGCCAAACGCAGATGAAATGCAACAGGCTGCGTCCCACCTTCGTTTGGTGCTTACATGTGTCTGTGTGAGTACAGCCCCCTTTACAATTATTGAGTGCGTCTACTCCTGCGGCTGAACGGAAGAAAGTGCAACGAAGGGGAGCGGATGAAAACGGCCGTGTGTAAGAGCCCTTAAAGGGTTTGTTCACCTTTGACTTTACTTTTAGAATGATGTAGAGATTGATATTCTGAGACAATTTGCAATTGGTTTTAATATTTTAATATTTGTGGCTTTTGAGTTATTTAGCTTTTTATTCAGCAGCTCTCCAGTTTGCCCAAAATACCCTAGCAACCATGCACGGATTTCAATAAGATACTGGTATATGAATAGGAGAGGAGAAATGTACAACATCCTACCCATTTTCTCATTTTTTGTGCCATGCCTTCTGTTTTTATCAATTCCTTCTATTTTCTTGTGTTTCTCTCTTGCCTTCTTCCACTATCCCTTTGTCTTTTTTATTCTACCAGTCCCTAGCAACCATGCACTGATTTGAATAAGAGACTGGAATATGAATAGGAGAGGTCTGAATAGAAAGATGAGCAATAAAAAGTAGCAATAACAATACAAATAACAATACATTTGTAGCCGTACAGAGCGTTTGTTTTTAGATGGGGTCAGTGACCCCCATTTGAAATCTGGAAAGAGTCAGAAGAAGGTAAATAATTCAAATATTATAAATAAAAAAAAATAATGAAGACCAACTGAAGAGTTGCTTAGAATCAGCCATTCTATAACATACTAAAAGGTGAACCACCCCTTTTACATTCATATAAACCTCTAATCCGGTGGAGCTAACACTCTAAACTCTCTATCATATGTATCTGTATGTGTGAGTGTCAATATGTATATTGTATATTGTTCTTCGTGTGGCTGTATTTCGGACACTATATGACTGTATGGGTGTATTAAAGAGAAAGCAAAGCATTGTTCCTGGAGCATGTCTGATATTAGTATGAGCATGGGAGAGGGGATAAGTACATCTCTATACATGTGTGTGCCTTTAAATGTACTGCTAAAGAGGTGATAAGTTCACGGCGCCGTTAGCTTTGGCAAGTACAATTTCCCATCAAGCGGTTGTACAATATAAATATGATTTGGAGACCGTGATGGCTTTAAATTATATTGCCAGAACTGGTTCTACCTGAGAAACTTTTTTTTTTATTTTTTATTTAAAGATTGAATCCAGGGGCATCCTGAGGTGACTGTAACATTTGCCTGCGCTGTTAAAGGAAATGCGTATCCATAAAATATGCAGGGTACAGCACTGGGAATGGCAGCTGAGCGACTAAACACAACAGCTCTGCAGGCAGTGCAACTTGTGTAACCAACCCATTGACTTAAATGCACTAACTTGCAGGGTGCACCCAAAGGGGTCTCTTGTCTTTCATGTATCCCTAGAACCAGGGGAAAAACAAAGGCAGGATTAAGAGAAATGCTCTTCATTGATTCACTGTCTGATTGTGACGTCACTCCCATTACCAACCGACAGTGCTGTCGATTAAAATCATAGGCTCAAATGCAGCAACAAATACATTTATTATCACCCAATATATTATTTACTAAAAAGCAGATGTTTGATGGAACTACTTTCTCGGCTTTGGAAAAACAAACAAGAGCCAATTGTGTTTGTAGATTTAAAATTTAAAGCTGCTAAGTAGTTAATTGTGTCATCACTCCAGCGCTCCCCGCAATGAATAGAGTTAAATTGACAGCCCGCCGGGATGGGGGATCCCAATTAAAGCAGGTAACAAGACAATAGACAGATGTGTTTTCATTGCACTGTAAGATAAACGCAGTGTTAAATGTCTGACAACTTCCCAGAAGTAATCAGCAAACGTTTACGAGAGCATAAAACCTCAAAGAGCAATCCTCGGGTATTTTTATAAGCCCAGCATTTAAACACATCAATAAATTCTACGGTCTGTAATGCTACCCAAAAAAAGTTACCGGGGAAAGAAAACTGAATCACCAGCCAGAATTTCAGGGCTATAGCTTTCTGCCCATGTCCCTGTCAATAATAAATAACAGGGCCCAAGAGGGACACTTAAAGGAACAGTAACACCAGGAAGCATAAAATACAATTCCTCATTATTTCTAGAAGCCTTTATAAGTGTATTTATAAATACCTGTCATCTGTTTTTGTAGGGGCTTTGGGGGGCAGGTCACTAGTATGTATAACTTGAGTTTCATTGGCATCTTTATGTGTACCTTACCTTAAATTACATTTTTAGTAATGTGTAGACAATTTTGCAATTAGTTTTTACTTTTGTGCTTTTTTTCAAGTCTTTGTTTTTTTGTTCTGCAGGCCTCAGGCATGGAATTTCTTTTCTTTTAGGTTGCTAGGCTTTCATTTCCCTACCAACCAGCTTGGAAGTCATAATAGAAGATGAATAAGAGAGGGACAGATTAGAAGGATAAGCATTTTTTTAAAAATATTTTTTAATTCACATACTGTATATATAAAAACAACTTGTATTTAAGTTTTAGGGGCCGATTCATCAATAGTCGAATATCGAGGGTTAATTAACCCTCGATATTCGACTGGGAACTAAAATCGTTCGACTTCGAATATCGAAGTCGAACGATTTTGCGCAAATCCTGCGATCGATCGATCGAAGGATTTTTCGTTCGATCTAACGATTAAATCCTTCGAATCGAACGATTCAAAGGATTTGAATCCAACGATCGAAGGAAAATCCTTCGATCAAAAAATCACAGGCAAGCCTATGGGGACCTTCCCCATAGGCTAACATTGACTTCGGTAGGTTTTATCTACCGAAGTAGGTGGTCGAAGTATTTTTTAAAGAGACAGTACTTCGATTATCGAATGGTCGAATAGTCGAGCGATTTTTACTTCGAATCGTTCGAATCGTTCGAATTCGAACGAATTTAACCAATTCGATGGTCGAAGTACCCAAAAAATACTTCGAAATTCAAAGTTTTTTACTTTCGAATTCTTCACTCGAATTTTGTAAATCTGCCCCTTAGTGTTCCTTTACTGTATTTAATCTTCTATTGAACTGTTTATACCAGTGACTGGGATTCAAAATAAGCACACAGAGACCCAAACGGCCCCCACCAGCCCAATAAATAGTGACTGTATATGTCGCATCTTACAGCAGCCTTTCTGAAATTTGCCAGAAGCTACAGATTGCCAGTCCAGACCCAGCATTTACGTACAAGTATGGGAGCCGTTATCCAGAAACCCATGATCCAGAAAGCTCAGACCATTTTACACCATTTTTGTGGTGCCACATTACAGAATGTATAATACAGTTCCCTGATCTTACATTTATTCCGATTCTCCTATTCTACCCCATTTTTTTCTACAGTATGTCGTTGTCTGCCCGTTGTGCTGATTCTGCCAGATATTTGGCATATTTACAAATATAGGTCTCAGTGCAAAATATATGTCATCTTACGCAGATGATCAGGGGTCCTAATGAATCGCATGTGGCTGATGGGAACACCCTGCTTTATATTGTACAGTTTAAATCACTTATTGGGAGGTAACATGGCTGCAGTTTGTATTAAATGATTTTTATTGTTTTTCCAAGTTAAACAAGCAGAAACTTTGACAAAACATGAAGGCTGAACAGTGAAGCTCATTCAGTTATAAAACAGTAGGTGGAGCCACCTTGATTGTTCAAGAGATTAATACACGAGTTACACCAATCATACAACCAAACTACTAAACTAACTAACCTTAAAGTAACCCTCAGCGAATATTACAAAATTCTAAAATAGTACACGTAATAAAATGAATAAAAATAAAGAATACAAAGACATTTTCATTGAGGCTGCAGTTTGAGTCTCTATAAAAGCTAAAGTACACTAGGAGAGTGAAGGGCACATAGTTCCAGAATAGAAATGATTATGGTTTTATATTACAGGTATGGGACCTGTTATCCAGAATGTTCGGGACCTGTTATCCAGAATGTTCAGGACCTGGGGTTTTCTAGGTATTATGGATTTTTCTATAATTTGGTTGTTCATACCTTAAGTCTACTAGAAAATCATGTAAACATTAAATAAACCCAACAGGATTGTTTTGCCTCCAATAAGGATTAATTATATCTTAGCTGGGATCAAGTACAAGGTACCAGTGATGTTCGGGCCGACCCATGGACGAAATGCGCGGGTCGCGGGCGGGTCGAGCGCTTCTCCTGCTCTCCCCACCCGCGACCTAGTACTGCTGGCTTCCGCCTGCCCCGCCCATTTTGTGACATCACTGTGGGGCAGCTGTGGGTCTATAAATAAAGGGGAGCAGCGAGCCCGGGTCGGATGCGGGTAGGGAGCGGGCGGGTTAGGGTTGAGAAATTCTCGACCCGCACATCACTACAAGGTACTGTTTTATTATTACAGAGAAAATATACATAATTTTTTAAAATTTGGATAAAATGGAGTCTATGGGAGACGGCCATTCCATAATTCAGAGCTTTCTGGATAACGGGTTTCTGGATAAGGGATCCTATACCTGTATCCATAAGCTATGTACGTGTAATTGATCAGAGTGTGGTCCCGCAGTACAGGGAGACGCACTCAAAGTACTTAATGAATGGGTGAGTGATGACCAACAGCTTAGGAATCATTGTAGCATGGCATAATAATAGGCCTTATGAATTATACATTTATAAATTGTATATACTCATTCAGGTTTCCTATCAGACAAGTGTCTATTACAGAGCCGGGCACATTGCAGTGGCGGCACTACATTATTCATTCAGACAACTAAAGCCTCATTTTTTATACTCCGTTAAAATGATGAAATGTTTTCTCATTTTGCATCTCCTAATGACACATTCATCTCCCAAACAAGAGCGAACAGGGAGCAGGTAATTGCGGAGAGAATAGAGGTACCCCACTAAATGTAGCACGGGGGAGGCCATGTTGCTGAGCTGCAGGGCAACAACAAAGAAAAACTGCATCGGGGCTCAGTGAAGCAACGCCACCAACCAGCGATTCCGATGGTATTTTTTTGCACAATAAAAGTGATTGCCTCCTATAAGTGATATAATTATGTGCTGGCCACTGATATACACTTAATGTGCATCTGCGAAAAGCCTTGATTAGCATCTCATCAGGATGGACTGGGGTTAGCTCATTAGCAAACTGTCACCTCCCCTGCTAATCAGCTGATGGGAACGAATTTCCCTACCTCGGCCAATGGAAGGCGACACTTTCCTTTCTCAAAGATCACGTTTGTTTTCTGTTCTTTGGTTTTGTTACATGGAGCCAATCTGATGCTGGCTTTTGGGGAAGTGAAGCTTTTGTCCTGTTTGGGGTGAAAACATATTGGGGTCTATTTATCATGCTGTGTAAAAAGTGGAGTGAAACATTATCAGTGATAATGACAATCACATCTTTGCTTTTGTTTTCTTACTGTTGAAATCTAAATGCATCCACTTTTTACACAGCATGATAAATAGACCCCATTGTGTGTTGTGTAACTGACTCCACCAGGGAAATCCAACTGGCAGTATCTGCACTGCAACTGCCACACATCTGAAGTCAATCGGAAACACACTGAGCAGCATTGGTACAAATACTAATATCAAATGCTTTCCCATTGGGTCCCCATAGTGTCAGTATTTAACCTTTCCTATAGGTGTATAGGTGTACAGACAGTTACACGTGCCCATTACACATACACAGGGTCTCCATGAGCCAAACTGGAATAACATGAGAAATCTCATCAGATCAGCACAAAACTGAAATACTGCTTGTACAATGAACTGCACTGCCATTTGTATTGGCTCACGCACCTTGTGACTGATTTGCAGCCATATTGCACAATATAGTCCCAAAATTGACCAGTGGCACTTTTATCATTATCGCACAAAATTGTGGGGATCACATGTACTGAAAAACGGCTATATGGCACAGGTTAACGAATGGATAACAGATAACACACAGATGACCCTTTGATTATAACGAGGAATCTCGTTGTGGAACGTTAATACTTAAAGGAGAAGGAAAGGTTAAATATAAGTAAGCCTTATCAGAAAGGTCCACCTAAATACACCAGTAAACCCCCAAAGTAGTGCTGCTCTGAGTCCCCTGTCAAAATTAACACAGCATTTCTTTCCTTCTATTGTGTATACATGGGCTTCTGTATCAGACTTCCTGTTTTCAGCTTAAACCTCCAGGGCTTGGGCTTGAGCATGCTCAGTTTGCTCCTTTCCCCCCCCCCCTTCTCTGCTGTAATCTGAGCCTAGAGCTATAAGTGAGCAGGGAGAGACTCAGGCAGGAAGTGATGTCACACCAAGCTAATACTGTAGCTGCTATTCTGAACAAACAGAGAGCTTCTAGAGCTTTTTACTCAGGTGTGGTAAAACATTCTACAGAAAAAATCTAGCATTCTAGCTTGCACTATTGACAATAAAATGCCTCCATAGCTTTCCTTCTCCTTTAAAGGGATTCTGTCATGATTTTTATGATGTATTTTTTATTCCTAAATTACACTGTTTAAACTGCAAATAATTTACTTAAAATCCCAATCCGAAAATACTCCATCTCAAACCTGTTGAGGACATGTAGAAGTCAGCGGCAGATGTCCGTGAAGTTGTTTCTTGACATTGTGATCTGCACTGATTAATCGGCAACTATTCGATAAAGTCCAGTTTTCGGAGCGTCACTGTACGATGTACCGACTTTTTGATAATTATTATTGAAAAAGAGTTAAATTTGTGGATTGTTTTTGTTCAACAATGTTTTAATAAAAAAATGTGACAAACTGGAGTTTTAGTAAATAACCCCCTTGATGCCCTCCTTGCTACAAATGGGCAGGGCAACTTTTAAACAGAAAAAAAACACTTGCTTCTCACTTTAAAGGAATTACAGGTATAAAATCCGTTATACGGAAAACAGAATTTCTGGAAGCTTGCCTCCCATAGACTCCATTTTAATTAAATAATTCCAAATTACCATTTTCTTTATAATAATAAAACAGTACCTTGTATTTGATCACACTTGATTTCCTTATTGGTGGAAAAACAATCCCATTGGGTTTAGATTATGTTTAAATGGCAGTCTTAAAGGGATACTGTCATGGGGAAAAAAAAAATCAAAATGAATCAGTTAATAGTACTACTCCAGCAGAATTCTGCACTGAAATCCATTTTTCAAAAGAGCAAACTGATTTTTTTATATTCAATTTTAAAATCTGACATGGGGCTAGACATTTTGCCAATTTCCCAGCTGCCCTTGGTCATGTGACTTGTGCCTTCACTTTAGGAGAGAAATGCTTTCTGGCAGGCTGCTGTTTTTCCTTATCAGTCCCCGTCTCAGTGGGACATGGGTTTTTACTATTGAGTGTTGTTCTTAGATCTACCAGGCAGCTGTTATCTTGTGTTAGGGAGCTGTTATCTGGTTACCTTCCCATTGTTCTTTTGTTTGGCTGCTGGGGGGGAAAAGGGAGGGGGGTGATATCACTCTAACTTGCAGTACAGCAGTAAAGAGTGATTGAAGTTTATCAGAGCACAAGTCACATGACTTGGGGCAGCTGGGAAATTGACAATATGTCTAGCCCCATTTCAGATTTCAAAATTGAATATAAAAAAATCTGTTTGTTCTTTTGAGAAATGGATTTCAGTGCAGAATTCTGCTGGAGCAGCACTATTAACTGATTCATTTTGAAAAAAAAATGTTTTCCCATGACAGTATCCCTTTAAGGTAAGGAGATCTAAATTACAGAAAGATCACTTATCAGGAAAACACCAGGCCCTGAGCATTCTGGATAACAGGTCGCATACCTGTATTACTGGAATAATTACTCCCAAGTCACTAAAAGTTTTGTTTTTCGCTGAACCAAAACAAATGTGATACTATTGTGATATTCATACCATAAATGAACCTGGCCATACACTGATATACAAATTAAAGGGCACCCATTGCATTGCACTCACTTAGATTTTAAAGTTTGGTACTTACAATGCATTGCTGTCATATTAAATTGCATACATGATGTGTTATTAGCACTGGACATGTATTTATGAAAACCTCCCCACTATAGCAGTAAGGTTGTAGCGTTTCAGGTATTTACTGTGCCAAGAGCATTATAAAGCCCTTTATGGGGTCCATCATCAATATATCATAATCCTATGAATAGCATGATGGCACCTCAGGTAGAGAAACCAGCCCTATCCCCAAATTCTGCTGTGTGTGCCCCATCCTCCCTGTCGGCCGCACTGCTTAGAATGGTGCAATGAATTATAATAATGCGTTATACTTTGCGTTATAATAATGCGTTATAATATGCATTATAATAATGCGTTATAATTAGGGATGCACCAAATCCACTATTTTGGATTCGGCCGAACCCCCGAATCCTTTGTGAAAAATTCAGCAGAATACCGAACCGAATCCGAACCCTAATTTGCATATGCAAATTAGGGGTGGGAAGGGGGAAAATGTACTTGTTCTGTGACAAAGTCACGCAATTTCCCACTCCACCCCTAATTTGCATATGCAAATTAGGATTTGGAATCGGTTCGGCCAGGCAAAAGGATTCGGCCGAATCCGAATCCTGCTGAAAAAGGCAGAATCCTGAACCGAATCCTGGATTCGGTGCATCCCTAGTTATAATATGCGTTATAATAATGCGTTATAATATGCGTTACAATAATGCGTTATAATATAACATTCTTGTTATGCAGGTAGCGTTCACTCCGTGAGAGGCGCCCAACTGGCTTCCCTGTCACCAATCAAAAACAGGTTCTGTGGCAAAGCTCATTTGTGAATCTATTACAGAGATTAATAGATTATTTCTCCTTTTTCAACGAATTCTCAGATGGGAAATTTAACCATATGGTAAGGAGAGAATTAGAATTTCATCACATTAGAGGAGAATGTAATGAAAGCGCCGCAGCACCTGGGGCCAACTCGCAAAGACACAATTAAAAGCTTTTTAATGAAACCAGAGAAACCCAAAAATTGTCATCGCCTTCGGTGCCTCGGCCATATAATAGTGATTTAGTGATGTGTTGGGAAATATTGTTTTTACAGATGTCACCAAGAGGAGGAACTACTGCTAAATATGTTAAGTCAGATGAGCTCGGGTTCCCATCTCCACCATGAGGCCCTCGTTAACCCCTGTGTGTCCATTGAGTAACTACATCTCTCTGAATCCCTCCATGTTCCAGTCAGTTTCTATTGGCAGACAGGGATATATTCACTGAATTCATGCACATTAAAGTGGGTAGATTTATCAAAGGGTGATGCAGAATTTTACTTATTATTCTCTGGACATACTGACACACCCTATTCGCTTGTTTTGTTTTTATCTTTACATAAATATATACTGGATATGGGTAAAAAATTGTGATGTCACTACAGTTTGAGGGTCCAAAACATGTACCATTACAGCAAATCCCAACCCTCTGGCTACAGAAGAACTACAACTCCCAGCATCAGCACCCCCCCCCCCCCAAAATGATTCCTTTTTCTTTGTAATAATAAAGCAGTTGTTTCTACTTAAAGGGCAGGTTCAACTTTAATTTAACTTTTGGCATGTTATAGAATGGCCAATTCTAAAGAACTTTTCAATATGTCCTCATTATTTTCTTTTTTTTTATAGTTTCTCTGCTCTATAAGGCTCTATAAGGCTACCAATTTATTGTTATTGCTTCATTTTATTACTTATATTTCTATTCTGGCCCTCTTCTATTCATATTCCTGTCTCTTATTTAACTCAATGCTTGGTTGCTAGGGTAATTTGGACCCTAGCAACCAGACTGCTGAAATTGCAAACTGGAGAACTGCTGAATAAAAAGCTAAATAACTCAAAAAACAAAAATGAAAATAATGAAAAACCAATTACAAATTGTCTCAAAGTATTACTCTCTACGTCATGCTGACATTTAACTCGAAGGTAAACAGCCCCTTTAACTGTAATAAAGCTGCGTAAATCCATGTGGGTGACAACACAATTCTATTGGTTTTAAGATTTAACGATCCACATTGTTATGTTTTGGTAGCCGAGGATGAGTAGAGTATAACAGTGCTTTTATTAGCAGGCTCACGCAGCCATTACACAACAGTAAGCTTTCACTTTCACTTTTAAGCTACCAGGAAGTATGCACAGTATAAGTATGAGCACAGTGACATCTATAGGCCATTTGCATGAACACCACACACATTACTTTAAAAAGTTTTTTTTAAAAAACCCAGGTTCTAAGCATTCCATATAATAGACCCCCCTTCCTTAATGCATTATAGTGGAATCCTAAAGGCTAAACTACATTGAAATTCACTGACTGTCAGATGTAGATGAATTACATTACAGCGGAGGGGGGGGAATCAGATGTTGTGTCTCACAAAATCATGTGCTGTTACATGACAAGATTTTGAGATTCAGATAAAGTTGACCCACAAGTCTGATCAAAATACATCATCTCATACCAGGAATTAATCTAAATTAGTCGAGTGGGGTCACACAGACCATTTGGTTGACCAGTTTAGTGATAAAATAACCAGCCCTGTAAGTGTGTATGTAGCCAATGTATGATTTGGACTTACCACCTATTGTTGACCTAAAACAAAGTCAAATAAATGACATTAATGTGGTTTAAATCCTTTGTGATTCCCCTAAGCACTAAGCAGACTGTGTGACAGCCTCATATACTGTATATAGTGAATAAAGTACCCCCTCTTGTAAAATATAAGGATATTATAAGTTACAGAGGAGTTTCATGACCATATAAAAACACGAGGCTGAAGGCCGAGTGTTTTTATACAGGTCACGGAACTCCGAGGTAACTTCTGATATCCTCATATTTTGCAACTGGAGGTACTTTATTTATTATAATACACAAGTTTCAGTGAGTCATGTGACAGAAATGACATCAGAACTCACCGTTTATAACTGATGACATCAGAACTCACCGTTTATAACTGATGACATCAGAACTCACCGTTTATAACTGATGACATCAGAACTCACCGTTTATAACTGATGACATCAGAACTCACCGTTTACAAGGATATCATTTACAGGATATTCATGGCTTTTGTGTATTATATAGTGATAATTACACCGCTAGTTCATTCTGTGCCTGTGCTGAGCTAATGGATTGCAGGGGAGGCAGGAGGGATCCCATTGTATCTGACTGGCAGTGGCAACTCACCTACACACAATACAATTCAAGGCACTGGAGCACTTGATTGTCTGAACAGGTAAATTGCAATCCAATGAAATCCCACCTCAGTGACCCGCATTTGAAAGCTGTAAAAAGTCAGAAAAAGGCAAATAATAAAAAATGAAGGTCAATTGAAAAGTTTCTTAGTATTAGCCATTCTATAACATGCTAAAAGTTAACTTTAAGGTGAATCACCCCTTTAAGCCTGATAGGCATGTACAGGACAGATCCTTCTATTGGACAAATAAGTCTCAGTCGTATCTTTTATTCTCACTGTACATCGTGTGCTAAA
Source organism: Xenopus laevis (assembly GCF_017654675.1). Lineage (NCBI taxonomy): Eukaryota > Metazoa > Chordata > Amphibia > Anura > Pipidae > Xenopus > Xenopus laevis. Next base: position 126,286,403 of record NC_054381.1, read on the forward strand.
GAATTCTACATAATCTGGATCCATAGTGTCAGGTGCCCATGTCCATATAATGCACAGCGTCTGACTGCTCCCAAATTAACTGACATGGCTAATAAATCTCCCACTGACTTCTCAGGCTGTTCCTTTGTGACCATAGGCCTTATTTCTTCCCATTACCCCAAATAGAGTGGACTCAGGTTTGAACGTGTAACACTTGTATCGTTGCAGCGGCAGCTGCCTGTCATTCTACACCTGTAACTGTCACTATCCCCAAGATTTAGCCTACAAACCTTAAAAACAGAATGGGTAGCCTTGTTGTAGCCTTTATTTTACATTCATTAAAGGGATACTGTCATGGGAAAACATGTTTTTTTCAAAACACATCAGTTAATAGTGCTGCTCCAGCAGATTTCTGCACTGAAATCCATTTCTCAAAAGAGCACGCAGATTTTTTTATATTCAAATTTGAAATCTGACATGGGGCTAGACATACTGTCAGTTTCCCAGCTGCCCCCAGTCATGTGATTGTCAGTCTGGGCCTGACATGATTTCTCCTGAAAAATTACAACTGGTTTCCCATATTTAACATCAGCTCTAGGCAAGTTGAAAGAGAAGAGGTCGTACCAGTCCAGCAGCACTTTGAGTGCAACAATGGCATCACCTAGATGACATCATCACTTGAATGTAATGTCACAATTTACATTGAGATGGTATTTTAGCAACTTTGGGGTATATTTATATTTATCAAAGAGTGAAGTTAGAGATCACCACAGTCCTCTAGAGTGAAATTCCGCCACTCTATTCATTTCTGTGGGATTTTTGAAAGAGTATTTATCAATGGGTGGAAGTGAAAGTTCATCCTTTGATAAATACACCTTTTATAATCGCATAGAAATGAATGGAGAGTGGCGGAATTTCACACTAGTTGGGGGATCTCTAACTTCACTTTTTGATAAATATGCCCCTAGTTGCTGCTGAACTACAGTGAACAGAGCTGCTGAGAATTAAGACTAAATGAGTATTTATCAATGGGAGAAAGTGGAAGTTCACCCATTGATAAATACACCTTTCAAAATCCCATAGAAATGAATGGAGAGTGGCGGAATTTCACTCTAGAGAACTGTGGTGATCTCTAACTTCACTCTTTGATAAATATACCCCTTTGTCTGTAGTTTGACATCCAACCTGCTTCTTCTCTAGATGTTGCTGAACTACAGTCTACTGAGCTTCTGAGAATTTTAATTCAACAACAGCCAAAAACCCCATGGAATAAAAATGATACCTTGCTTTGCAATATAAAGAAATGATTTGTGACAGTGGTGTAATTGTTTTATTGAATGTACGGTGGCTGAAGAGGCCATAAACAAAAAGCATTGGGGAGCCAGTTGGCAGCTCCAGCCCAGAGACTGTTCCATAGAGGAATCCCACAGGGGGGTGCAGAGTATTTAATAAGAGGCAGCAGCAGACTGACTCCCATTGGCTTTGGCTGCACTTGAGAAAGAGTTGAGGGAGATGAGCAGTTGTGTCATTTGCTGAAGGAGACAAAGTCGCATGTGAGTGGGGTTTGTGCTCATTGAGGAGTGAAAGTGGCCGCACATGTCAGACTAGAGGCAGTTGTTGGTTCAGGACACAACGTCTCACAAACATATGCGCAGAGCTGAGGAGGATACAGATGGTCGCCAGAAGAAGGGGACACATAGCGCCTTTTATATAAAGCTCTAGTCGCTGCTGCTGCTCGTCCTCTCACAGCCGCCAAAGGAAAGCGCTCAGATTCAGCCAGCGCCTCGGATTGTTTCTTACCGCTTTAATCCTATTAATTAAAACGTTAACCTGATTGGGTAGAAAGCTCTGTCCCAACAGGCGACTCTTCCCATAATAACCTCCTCACAGATAATGATGTAAAAGACTCCCCAGTCTGAGGCGCTGCCGCTGCTACTGCTTGATGGCTCCGGAGATCTCTTGATGGGGAATCCAAGCGACATAAACGCTGCGACTGATCGTTGCGAGTCACAATGCCTGGTCGCCGTGTAGCAGTACTAGTAATAGTTGTAGTAGTAATGTCAGTAGTAGCATCAGACTGGAGCTGAAGAGCGAGAAGAGGACACGGTGCTCAGACTCAGCCACGGGAAAGTGACAACGTTTCGGCCCAGGAGCAGCGGGACATCAGGAAAGACTTTTATCGCACTAGCCAAGGTGGGAAGACAGGCGCTATGGAGAGGGCGCTAAAGCTGGCTGAAGAGGACTTGTTCCACAAGAGCCTGAGCGCAAAGAGGATGGAGTCTGCCTTCAGGTCCCCTCAGGGGCTGGATGTGTCCCAGGCAGGAGATCGCTCCCCGCTGCGCTGCTACGATGTACCCGACCCGTCCGACCTCCTGCGGCACCACCAGCAGCAGCAGCATCAGGCAATGGCAGCCTCCGGGGCGCTGAGCGCAGCTGCTTCTAGCGAGTCTCTGGCACTGGCCGCCGCCAACATGTGCGCTAAATACGGGGAGAGCGCCGGCAGGGGGTCGATGGCCGAGAGCAGCGGGGGAGAGGAGCAGAGCCCGGACGATGACAGCGACGGGCGCTGCGAGCTGGTGCTAAGATCAACCGAACACAGGGCCTCCCAAGCCGGCCTCAAGCTGGATACCCCGTGCGCTCCCGGAGGAGGCAAGAAGTCCAAGGAGCAGAGGAGTCTCCGGCTCAACATCAACGCCCGGGAGAGGAGGCGAATGCACGACCTAAACGATGCCCTGGACGAACTCCGCTCGGTGATTCCCTACGCGCACAGCCCCTCGGTCCGCAAACTCTCCAAGATAGCCACCCTGCTCCTGGCCAAGAACTACATCCTCATGCAAGCCCAGGCGCTCGAGGAGATGAGGCGGCTCGTGGCTTATCTCAACCAAGGCCAGGCCATCTCCGCCGCCTCCATCCCCAACTCTGCCGCTGCCGCCGCCGCCGCCGCTGCTGTCGCTCTGCACCCGGCACTGGGAGCCTATGAGCCGGCGACCCCGGCGGGATATCCCTTCAGCACCGGACACCTGCCCACCCCCACCTCGTGCCCCGACAAGTGCGCCCTGTTCAACAGCCTGTGCAAACAATGCACCGACAAGCCTTGACCTGGGACACTCTCTGGCTCACACTAAGCCCTACACTTGGCCTCCTGGGGATGCCCCTGTCTCTATGGAGATGCCACCCCCAGGCTGATGCTGCTGTTCCCCCTCATGCCAGGATGCCCAGTGCTGGGATCTCTAGTTGCACAACAGCTGTTGGACTGCAGGTTGGACAACCTTATACATTTGAGGGTGGGGAGGTTAAAAACTTTTGGGTACTAGAGAAACTCTGTGTGGAAGTAACCGGTACCTTTGCTTTCCTCCAGCACCCCATCATCCAGCACCCACCTTCCTCATGCCACCCTCCTGCTGTTCAACTACAATTCCCAGCATCCTCTGTGGGGTTGTTGTTCAATAGCCGAGGAAGAACCATTTTTTTTTAATTAAATCAATATTCCCATTTTTTTTATATCTCTTTATTGCTATTTTTTTCCCTCTTCTGAATTCGTTCGAACAAGGGACTTTCCATCTATAAAAACCCTCTGCGAATAATTTCCCATTTTTAGTTTTGAAATAAGAGACAATTTCCCTCCCCCTGATGGATTTCCTCTCTGTGTTTCTCTAGGAATTGAAATGCTGAAAGCTGAACTATTCTGATCAATCAGAAATAAAAAAAAAAACAGGCACTTGAATTTGATAATGATTCTGAGCCAGGAAAACACTTGAAATATAGACTTTTGTTTCATTACAAAAAAAAAAAAAGACTAAAATTGCAAGAATATGAATCATTTGTATTTTTTAATCGTGTCTGAACTTTGTACGATAAGTTTTGGTGAGGGAGCAGGTGACTTGCGACTAAACACTGCTCGTGTGAGTGAAACTTGTTTTTTTTTAACGAAATCATCGGTGTGCACCTTGGGTTCTCCATCCTGAATGTTGTGAGACAACAACTGGTTCCATTTCTATGTTACACTTTACTTGTTCCCAAACGCGAGACTATTGATCATGTGTTCTAGGTGAAAGGATGTCAGATGAATTATTATTATTATTATTATGATTATTATTATTATTATTGACTCTTGTTGGGAGATAATCTCTGCTGGATTAATTTCTATACCTTGTGCCAAGTGTTTTAAAACAAATAACTTCTATGAGATGGAGGAATGAGGCTTGCTGGGTTGAAAGGTCAATTTGATTTGAAATTGCTTCATCATCACTGTATTTAACACTGAGCTTTAATAAATTGCTTCAGTCCAAAAGAAACTGCAGGAGGAAGTGTGTTATTAATTGGACAAATCAGCACAAGCCTGTCCTTCAAAGTCTCTACAAAGGGAAAAAGCTATTTGCGCTCATGATGAAATGCTGTGACCCTGCTGTTGCCTGGGATTGTTTTTTTTAAAAAAAAAATCAAAGTTCGTTTGTATATTTATTCATATTTATTTATTTATTTGAATATTTTCTTCATGGGCTGTAAATGAAAAAAAAAAATGATCCATTTGCAGAATTGTTTTTTTTTTATATAAATTAAATCAACCTAAAAAAAAAATCCAACTGTCAGCGGTTGATATCAGAAAAAAATGTCTAGAGCTGCCCATTAAATTCAGGTCAATCAGATTAGCGAAGCAATTTATGATGTTATGTGTGCGAGTGTGGGTCACAAGTAAGCAATCATTTCTAATCCCTCCATTTGTATCATTAGCCTTAGAAGGGCGTTTGGTTTGACTGGACTAATAATTCGAGGTGCTGGAGGCTGTGAGCTGCTATTAAGTGCAATCATTCCAATTGGGACAGATTTATATACATTCTGCAGAGAAAGAATTCACCTAAAAGCAATAGTGTAATGACAATTCTTTCTCTCCAGCATTTATAAAGGAACACACATGGCCCATAATAATCGCATACACTGAATGTGTGTCAGTAATACAGGACTGTTTGATGGCAGCAAACCTTATTATCTGAATACCCAAATTAATATTTTAATTGGTACCCAGCAGCGATAGTCTTGTATGGAACCAGCACTGTACTCTGCACTGAACTGAGCATGCTGTGGGCAAAGGATACATTATAACACAATCAGCTCTAATTGGCATTTATACAGATTTATTTAGATTGCGAGCTCTCCAGAATAGGGCCTTGCTAACTGAAGGGGACACACTTGTGAAATTAATATCTTAAAAGGCTGTCTTAATGGCAACACAATGTAAAAATTAGACATTGTTATTGTAAGGGTTCCTGTTTAAAAAGAAAACCTGGTAAAATAGTGTGTAGGTAGAACATAGATATATAGAGAGAGAGAGAGAGAGAGAGAGAGAGAGAGAGAGAGAGAGAGAGAGAGAGAGAGAGATGGATGATAGATAGAAGAGAGAGAGCGAGATGATAGATGGATAGATA